>NC_141022.1:37210000-37510000 GCF_052040795.2 Danio rerio | reverse complement strand
AAATTAAATTAAATTAAATTAAATTAAATTAAATTAAATTAAATTAAAAAGGACAATTGGTATATTGGGTATTTATATTTGATATTTACTTTTGGATATTTAAAAGTGCAGGTTAAACTCTTATGTTAAACTCTTCTACTTTTAATTATTTACATCAACTTGAAGCTTTTCACACAGCTTTGGAAATGAAAAATAAAATGCTCCAAATTTCATAGGTGCTAAAAGCTGAGAATAAAACATAGCATTGAAAAGTACGCTGAACAACAGGATGTAGCTCTGTTTTTTAGGTGTTACCAGTCAGTAAAAGCAAAGTTTAGTCAATGTGCCAAGCATCTGACAACAATCTGTGAATACGAAGGAAACAGAAAAGGACAAGGAAATGTGATTTTACCGGTCTATGCCAGCCACCATCAGAAGCTGTTTGAACTGCTGTGGGCTCTGTGGAAGAGAGTAGAACTTCCCAGGGTCTCCAGATGGCACCACAAACTCTTTGGCACCCTGAGAAACACAGTCACACTTGAATAAACTCTGCATATTCCTGCCTCTCACTGAGAGATAAAAGAGCCAGCATATCTCAAGCCAATCTGATAAATGAAAGTCACATAATAAAAGACCAAAGAGAAAAGGGGTATAGATTAAAAGAACTTTCAACAATATAAAAAGTCACTATTTTTTGTTTGTTCTTTATCGGAACTATTATATTTAAAACCCAATATATATTAGGGCTGCACAAGATATTGTTTCAGCATCGATATTGCAATGTGATCCTTTGCAATAGTCACATCGCAGGATATGCAATGTTGAGTGAGTATATATATATTATCATATTATAGAAGAAATATTTTTTTTGAGATTTCATGTTTTCGAGGTTTCTGACATCATCGAATTGGATTTTAAAAGCATTCACACAAGGGTAAAACCCTTGCAATGTATATTGCAGAATAACAAAATATCCCAATGTTAGATTTTTCCAATATCGTGTAGCCCAATATTATATAATATGTAACATTTGACAAAAATTTTAGGTGATCACTTGAAAATTCCATTGCTCCCATTTCACAATTTATATAAAATATAATAAATATAAAATATAAATATAATTAAATATAATTTTTATTTTAATCTGAAAACTACTGGTGAAATAGAAATTATTTTAGCTTTTTTATTGACATTTATTCATTCATTTTCTTTTCGGCATGGTCCCTTTATTAATCTGGGGTCGCCACAGCAGAATGAACCACCAACTTATCCAGCATATGTTTTTACGCAGCAAATGCCCTTCCAGCTGCAACCCATCTCTGGGATACATCCATACACGCTCATTCACACTCATACACTACGGACAATTTAGCCTACCCAATTCACCTGTACCGCATGTCTTTGGACTGTGGGGGAAACCGGAGCACCCTGAGGAAACCCATGCGAATGCAGGAAGAACATGCAGGGAGAACTCCACACAGAAACGCCAACTGACCCAGCCGAGGCTCGAACCAGCGACCTTCTTGCTGTGAGGCGACAGCACTACCTACTGCGCCACCCCTTTTTTATTAACAATAAAGTAATAATAATAATAATAATAATAATAATACATTTTATTTGTAATGCGCTTTTCTCAAACTCAAAGCGCTAAAGACATGTTTTCTGATCCTTTTTTTGCGAACCTAATAGCAATGTTCTTCAAAAGGGTTTTAAAAAAATCATGAAAGAAGAACTCATTCTGGGTATTGGGGTCCTTTTATCAATTCATGTCTGTTGCTCGATGATGAATATTTTATTGTGCATGTTGATTTTTCCTCATCTTGCACTCACAAAACTATTATTTAAATAATGATAATAAAGTACACTCTAGCATATGTTTAGCAAATATTTTATACAGTTTTAGTTTTCAGTGTTGGTCTATCATATCAATTCATTAATTGTGCAAAAAAAATTAAACCTTAGTAAAATAAACCTTTTTTAATCACAACAAAATCTGGCCAATTGTCATTTTAATATCATAAAAAAGTCTAACTCTAAATGAACGACAAACTCCTACTGGTATCATATGTTTATTTATCACATAAAGCTGCAGGAATACTCATGTTTAAATCATTTAATTATGCATAGCTCAATGTTGAAATTTTGAAGTGTGCCAATCATGCGTCAACCTAAAATACACACAATTGCTTTTTATCACAGATGCCATTGTATAAATTCACTACTCCCACTCAAGTCATGATTAACTAATTCCACAAACTGAAGTGTCCAGGAACAGCAGGGTTACAAAAAGGGTTACAAAAAAAGGAGTACTACTTAGACATTCATACATATGTATCAAAGCTGTAAAAGTTTTAAAGTCCATTCACTTCACTGCAAACAGATGCAAAAGTTTCTAAAACAACAAAGCCAGAGGGAGGAAATCGCTAACAAAGTTTTAGGTAACGATCTGGCAATATTTAGCAGCAGCTGTAATTTGTTGATGTTTGGGCAAGGCTTACATGTCTGTCTTGCAGGAGACAAAAAAAAAAAAAAAAACAGGAGGATGAATTGCCAAACAAGGCAAGTATTGTGAAGTATAAAACAAGATCTCATTGCCGTGGTGTTTTTACAATTATATAATGATTTTGTGCTTAGGATGACAATTTACATTCCTCACAAAGCTCTCTCACACATACTTTAGATTTGGTTTTGAATACTTATTTATTTTGTGATTGATTCTAAGTTTTAAGGTTTATTCATGTTAAAAGAACATTTCACTTTTTTAAAAACAGGCTAATTTTACAACTCCCTTAAGGCTGATTTATACTTCTGCGTCAAACGCCGGCGTATGCTACGGCGCTGACGCATAACCCTACGCCGTGGCCGTCGGCGTCGCTGACGTGCACCTCTCAAAAAATGTAACTACACGTCGCAACGACGTGTAGCGCAAGCTCTGTGATTGGTCGGCATGGTAGCACTGATGAGTCTGGGCGGGACCGAGAGCCGTGTGAATGGTGCGAGCCTGATGGAGCCATTGTTTACAAGTGTGGAGTCCTGTGAAGGAGCTCCGGATGGAAAGTTTTGTTTTGTGTTTACCTCATAGTTAAAGTTGTTGCACGTCTGCCGGTTCCTGCATCAAAATGAGCGAGTTTGAGCCACTTGTACATCCCGGAAGAGTTCAGAAAAGCAAAACAGCAGCGAAGAAACTCGACACAGAGGAACATTTACACCTCACTGCCATTTAGCATTTCGGAAGTGTTAATGCAGACCAACAGAGACAGCGCACAGAAGTATAAATGCACAGATACGCGCGTTGCATACGCCGTGGGTTGCGCCGGTCACTTGACACAGAAGTATAAACCAGGCTTTAGAGTTAAGCAGTTGAGTTTTACCATTATTGAATCCATTTATCTCCAGGTCTGGAGGGGCAGCTTTTATCTTAGCTTAGCATAGATCACTGAATCGGATTAGACCATTAGCACCTCACACAAAAATAACCAGAGATCATTTTCTTATTTAAAGCTTGACCTTTCAATAGTTACATTAAGGCAGTTACATTGCATACTAAGCCTGAGAGAAAATTTAGAAGTTGCTAATTTCTATGTTGATAAGGCTAGGAACTATACTCTTTATCCAGCGTAAGATCTAGGAACTTTGTTGTTGTACCCTGGCTACAGCAGACAGTGATATCACACAGTGCCTGAAATAATCCCCAGCATCAAGCTCTACTCTTGCAACACCTGTTAGAATCTGTGTAATAACAATGTCCCAGCAATTTCGGCCTAGAAAATGGAAGCTTTTCATTTTCCGTTACTCAAAACTGACCAAAGAGTTTTTATGATTTAACTTTTTACAGCTTGAGTCATGAGTGAACTTCACTGCACAATCAGTCTTCTCAGTCAGAGCCAGTCATTTCTTGAACACACTTCCTATGGATTTAAGGGGTGTTACAAATTATTCAACATTAAATACAAGTTAAATAACTGGCTAAAAGCAAATCAAGTTTGTAATTGTGTAATTCTTTTGTCTAACATTTTAAGAAATTCTTACACGCTTTATCCCTCTGTCATATGTAACTTTACTGTTTTTGTATGTGTGATGACGTGCTTTTTGATTTTAGGCTGCCTTTTAAAGTCTGGCAGGGGGTAACAGATGAAAATTAGCCATTGTGGCTAACTTTGAATTATTTACAGTTCTACTGTTTGTTAATGAGCATTGTCCCTGTTAAATAAAATAAATTTAAACTGCCTTAATTGGCAGTCGGTCTTTAAACACAATGAAAGTACAGAAGTGTCAAGCTTTAAATAAGAGAATAATTAAACATTTCTGGCAATCTTTTTACCTAGATGCTACTGGTCTAATCTGATTCAATGATCTATGCTAAGCTATGCTAAATGCGCTACAGTCAGACTTGGAAAAAAACTGTTCAACTGTTTAGCCTATTTTCAAAAAAGTGGAGAGTTCTTTTAAAAAATAAATAACAGTCTTTGTTGTCATGATTCCATTTTTAATTCCTGAAGCCATTCGGAATAAGTATGTGTTACGCCTCCATAGATATTATAAGGGTATGGCAGACGCAACACAAAGGAATTCAAATTCCAGGTTAAAATTTACTAACTTTGATAGATGTTGTCAGTAGCAAAGGACAAAATAATTATGAGGAAAAAGAAAGTTACAATAAAGAAAATAAATTTACTTACAATGAGGAAAAAAAATGACAAGCGATATAAAAAAAGAAAAAAAAAAAAACCAAACCAGGGAGCAGAACATAAGTGGAGATAAATCATAGAAAAGAACAAAACAAAAATCCAACTCGGACTAAACTCTAATCCCAACCAATAACTACAAAAGGAAATTGTGAAATAAAATCCTCAGCACTATACTGTGCCCTATGTACATTATTCTAATTAACTAAACTAAACATCCACAATTAGCATCTACTCCTTACCTAATGTATTATCAAGTACATTCAAGTACATTTGTCTGAATAATTCCATATTAAAAACAACATGCAAAGTAGAACTGCATATGAGACACAAAATTGTGTATATCTGAAGATACAATAGGTCTTATGCTTTGACCTCAAATAATGATAATGTACAAAATACCTACCCCAGGTGTTCTTTTAAACAGCGTTGGTGTTTCCACATCGACAAATCCTTGGAAAAAGACAAAAAAAATCTGTGAGTATATGAATAGATTACCCAAGCAGATGTATTAAAGGGCACTGTAAATCCTCACCATGCAAATTACAAAGGTACTCCCTCATTTTCATCACCATTTGTGACCTCAATCTTAAATTGTTCTGCATTGTGGCCGACCGCAGATCCAGATAACGGTACTGCATCCGGAGGGCTTCTGATTTCTTCAAGGCAAACATGAGCAAAAAATAAGATTAAACATGTTACTGATAGACACAAGCACTATAAGCAGAGGATTAAAAAAATACATCTATCTGGAATCCAATTTTAGTTCCTCCACAGCAAATGACAATCACAAACTATCAAATGTCAAATTTCACCCCAGAATAAAAAGATTCTGAAGCTGAAGAATATTTTAGGCCATTTATCAACCTATGTATGCATCCATCCATCCATCCATCCATCGAATCCAAAAGTTGGGTCATTCTTTTAATAAATTGTTTTATTACTACTACAACAAATCAGCATATTACAATGATTTGCCACATTATTTCAAAATTGTATTTAAGTTGAAAACAGTTATTTCAAGTTATATTGTAACTGTATTTTTCAATATTTGTAGTTTAACTGTGCTTTGATTAAATAAATGTAAAACTTGTAAACAAATTGTTGTTTCTATTGATTTTAAATATTTAAATATTACCCTGGCATGATATGCTTTTTTTCAAAACTCATGCAACACTTTTTGTAAAATAAATAAATAAATAAATAGGAAAAAAAATTATATATATATATATATATATATATATATATATATATATATATATATATATATATATATATATATATATATATATATATATATAATTAACTCACTTTAACAAATTCCTTAATCTCAAATGGCAGCTTTCGGGAGGTATTCAACACTTCAATGCTTTCAGCACAGACTTCAATTTCTCCAGTGGATATGTTCTAATAAAGAAAAAAATAACACTTTTACATATATTTTACATAAAACATAAGGCTACAAGACTTTTCTCTTTATATACATATAAACGTGCATATCAACCTTATTCTCCTGTCCCTCTGGTCTACGGATGACTCGTCCTTTGACCATAATGACAGACTCCACGGTGAGAGCAAGCAAAGATTTCTTCAGTTCAGATTTACTCTAAAGGATTAAGCATCAAGGAAAATGATATTTTTTTGCATAATATTACAATAAAAAAACATGTTACTCCAGTAAGCAAACCAAAATATTGTCAGCATTTTAACTTTTTTTTGTTTGTTTTTCACACACAAAATAAAAAACAAAACTATATTGAATGGAAACTTGTTTCACCCACGGTTTGAAACATACGTTTTAATTGAAGGTTTACATTTCACATTACAGACTTTCTAACTCAGAACTGCATTTTTTAAAAATCTTATCATATTAAATTACCTTTGTTTGCAATTTGTAAGTTTATTAAAAATAATATCTCACAATGCTGATTGAATAAATGTCCATTTTTTTAAGTATTCAGAATTGTGAGAGATAAAGTCAGAAATGCAAGTAAGCCTATAAACTCACAACTGAAAGAAGACAATAGCGATTCTGACTTTGTATAGCAGTATATAAACTCTGAATTGGAAGGCATAACCTCAGAAATCCAAGGTCAAAATAAAAATGATATATCTTTAATTTTTAAGTTTATTACTCACAATTATGACTTTTTTTTCTAAATGGAGAGATAGAAAAAAAATCATAATTGTGAAATAAAAAGTTTTCAATTACCCATTTTATTTACTGATTTATTTCACAGTGTAAATTGCTTTCCATAGTGTTGCTACCTCATCTTGTGAAATAAGAATTTGCACCAATCCACTGAAGTCTCTTAGTATTACAAACAGATCTTGCCTAAAGAGTGAAAAAAGAAGGAAAAAAAGAAGTCATATAGATGTAGTGATGGCAGAGTTTCTGCAGGTTTCACAGAGTTAAATGTAAGACTTTTTAGGACATTTTTAGGACACATTTAAGACCATTATTAATGATATTTTACTCATAAAGATGGAAAAGATTTTTTTTCCCTATAAAAAAAATATAATGTAATACATTTAATAATACAACAACAACAACAATAATAATAATAATACCTTAGCAAAATATTTTTAAAAAAATTGTGTAAAAACAAGCTAGCTCTACTTGTATCCAGACACTTTTTTAATATAAACTTTCTTCAAAATAAAAAAATGAACAAATGTTTAAAAAAATTTAAACACTATAATAATAAACTAAATGTATGCACAACAATCTGTCCAGATCGGTGTCCTCAGCAGTAAATACATGGAGAACTTTTAAACAAAAGTTATTGTAAGGAAAATAATTAAACCACTATGATAAATAGAGTTAAAAAACTACTATTTAAAATATGTATGGGTTTTGGCCAGATTGAGTAGTAGAAAATGAACAAAGAAAAAATAAGACTTGTTTTAAAAAGATTTAAGACCAACAACACAATATTTCAGTAAATTTAAGTGTTTAAGGCCTAAAATTTGGATTTTGAGATTTCAGATATTTTAAGACTTTTTAACACCCTGCAGAAACCCTGGATGTGTCTTGGTGAATTTGGCAAACAAACATTATTTCTCCAACCTTAAGTACTGAACCCAGCCACATAAAGTCACCTCCTTGTCTATATGACTGGAGCACAATTCTCCACATGTATGGCTTCTCTGTGAAAAGCTGCTTTGACCTACAAGGCACATATAAAAAAAATAAATATTACAATTAAACCCCAAAAACATAGAATTGACACATACACAGACTTGTTCAGTGAAGGTCACATTACCTGAAGTGTGTGTAGAAATGCTTCTGGAGATGCTATAAGCACATTCTAACAAGTTTGTAGATATTAACGGTCTTGAGGAATAAATATGATTAATGGAAGGCACTGACCTTCTGCTATACACACATCTCAACATCTGCTGGGCTGACCTAACAAAAAACAATCTGCATTTGTTTGCCATTGTTATCTGCATTTATTGTCTTTATCAAACGAAAACTTATATTTTAAATCGGTATTTCACTTCACACTGTACATCTTTTTGTGCACGTCTTCTTTGTGTATGCGAGTAACTTATAAATGTACAACTCCATGTACATTATTGGTATTTAACGTAAAACTGACAGTCACCCTTTTCCTCCCTTTCCTTAATCATGCAATCATCTACAACATACGGGAATCTCTGTTAGTTTCACGTGGCGTATTAAAAAGAAATGAATTAAATTCAATGTTATTCCGGCTGAATTGTCACTGACATTCTGAATCTGACAATCGTGAGGCTGGTTCCGTGTTTCTTAGTGCGGCGCATGGAGTGCTTAGGGATGACTAATCACGCAAGAACTAATCGATTTAATCTTTTGTAACAAAGCATTTATCAACTTTGTTACATCTGTGTACCACAGTTTAACATTGTTTACAACCTTTGTTTAACTTAACTCGTATTATGCAGAGTTGACGAAAATAAAAACAAGTAACACGCGTTTGCCCTTGCTCTTAGTAATCTGTTAGTATTCCTGCCTTACTGCGTTGCATGATGGGAAAGCGGGATGTTCAAATCTTCTTCCTGCTTTTTCGCTCGGTGTGTTGTTGATCGTCATGGAGGGGAGAGGCAGGTACGAAAGAGTTTTTTATGTTGTAAAATCATCATTAGACATTTTTTGTACGGTAGAATAGTTCATTTGAAACACAACACGTTTGAGCGTTAATTCGGAAACGGATCATGTCGTGGTTTAGCGGAAAGCTGCTAATAGTAACGTTAGCAGTTTTCTGAACGCTGTCTTTTGTTTTGTTTTTTGGTCAGGTTGTGTTTAATTAAAACGGCTAGCCAAACCTTTTCGTATGAAGGGCCAAAAACCGCACATCATTGATTGCCGCGGGTCAAAGATGAATATACCGAATTATACCAAAATATTTTACATTAAAGTTGCCATGTGTCATTTCTTAATTCATCGCATAATATTAAAAAATAAATAGAAAACAGTATAACAGTATAGTAGTGCAGTATAACCTTTTTGTAATTATAACTTATTGCAATAAAGCATAAACAATTAAATTTATAACACAGTAGAGTTTAATGCTGAATACACTAGTCAAGCAGAAACTGTTTTCCTTGATTCGTTCACTAAAGTCTCTCCATTTTCCTCTATTTGTCATATGTACATTTTAAACCACCTATCTGATTAATTTACACCATTTAATTTGAAACATTTAATTTCTGCTTTTTGTAGCTTAACAGTAAAATAACCCAAAAAAAGGTTACATTAAATTTGAAAAGACCTTTCTGCATACTTTCCGCATTCTTAATTTGCCCTTTCACTATTTAAAGCCATTAAAAGGTCTTCAATAACACCGTAAATGTTTAACTTTACTAAAATGTTGCTTTGACTGCTAAAACAAATCAATGTGTTCCTCTGTTTTTGTTTTCAGAATACATTGCAAAGCTCTCTTAACCCTTTGATGCACAAGTTATAAAATAGATAAAGAAAAAAAAAACTTAAGACGGGTCACTTTAGACCTATGTAGTGCTCAAAGGGTTGAATAAAATGCTTTAACTAGATTGGGGTAAAGTTGGTTTTATATTCGTACATTCTTCTTTATAATATAATTTCAGAAAAATAATATTTGCTAATACTAAATAGTGAAATCATATTCGCAGCAAATGACTATTGAAATGAAATTGAGGTCAAGTTGGTTTTATATTTGCACATTCAGTCTTTCTCTTTAATAATATAATTTTATCAAAGTATTTTTTGCAAATTCTAAATAGTGAAATCATATTTGCAGCCAATGACCATCAACATACAACATCGTTAAGTCAAATGAATAGTGCTAATGTTGTTGTGAAGTCATATTTACATGTGATTAGAGGCAGAATATTCAAAGTACCATGGTATACAATATAGGGAGATTGTCACAAGTTGTCACTGAATGAATTCGCAAATTTAAAACCAACTTTACCTCAATTAAAATACAACATCGTTCACAGTCAAATAAATAGTGCTAATGTTGTTTTGAAGTCATATTTACATTTGATTTCAGAACTAGTATTCATAGTACCATAGTAAACTATATAAAGAGTGTGTCACAAGTTGTCACTGAACAATTACGCGAATATTAAAACCAACTTTACCTCAGTTTTACTAGGTGTCTGTCAATTGAGAGTTTATTTTCAAAATAAATCTCAGTGCAGAAAGATTTTTTTTCTGTTTGTAATGAGCGATCATAAAGTTCATATTAAGCGTTTTCAAGAAAAGTAAAAGAATCTTAATTTAGAAATGTTAATTTGAGGTAGTTCTGCACGATATTAGAAAAATCTGACATTGAGATATTTTATTTTGCTGCGATATAAAACAATTTCAGCAGATGACTTGAATAGCACTATTTGGAATAAAATCATTTACTTAGATTGATCTTGTAGTGGAGTGATTTAAAGAAATTGCGAGAATAAATAAGGTGGAGCACAGATAAAAGCGAAGTAGTCAGATATTCAGGTACAGTAATACAATATTATCATGATCTTTTGCCCCTGATAATGATCGATCATGATATCAGTGAAATATCACAAGAAAATCATCCATAATATACTATTAAATATTTGTAAACAAAGAGAGAGAAAAAAATCATCAAAACGTTATATGTAGTTAGATGTATTTCTTTTACTAACAGCACATATATTTCTTAGAATTGCAACATTAATATATGTTCGATTCATGCACATCGCTATTTTGTCCTGCCCCTAATGAATAATCAAATGTAATGTAAAATATAAACACTACATTTTTCATTGCTGATCAACAATAATAATCTCAACTGCAAATTGCAGAGGGTGCGATGTGACTGTTATAAATGCACATGTTACGATTTCGATGCTGAAGTGATATATTGTGCAGCCCTAATTTGCGGTATTATTTTTGATGGGCAAACTAGAGAATAAATTATAATAAAATGCATACATACATAACCTATTTATATTGTTTTAGAGCTTAAGAAATATTAACCTTTAAAGAATTAAAAACATTTTTGTGTGTGCGTTGCTAATGCATTAAAACTTATTGTGTAATCCCTATTAACTTGCATTAGTGAACACAATATAAATGCAACAGGTAAAATATAGCAAGTAATAAATATTAATGTATTGTGTTCTCCTCGAAAGATTCATTCCTTTACTTACATTTATCTTAATTCAATAAACCTTCATTTTAACCATACATTTGTGACGTATAACATATTTAGAAATGAACACTTGTTATGTAGGTCCCATTAGCAGTAAACACAGCATTATTAACATCCTTTGTGGCTTTTATTACCCAAACAGTGCCGTCAATACTCCTGCCAGCAGACCTGTTACTCGTAAAAGCAAAAGTTATGGTCGGAGCTGTGTGGAAGCACCATCGTATTTCTGGCAAACACCTGGACATTTAACAGTCCTGAAGGTCCCAACCAGTAGAGGAGCTGCCAAATCACAAATCATCACTGTAAGAGATTAAGATGGAAACATCTCATTCGGTCAGTCTGAAAATTCTGTTACTGACATAGAATGCATTGAATAACTAACGTCTTTACTCTTTCTACAGAATAAGGTTGACCCAGAGCATATCGCTCTTTTGGTAAAAAATGAGTGGAAGCTGTCATACGTGACCCCTCTGCATCACTTTAGACATACACAGCTGAAATCATATGCCAAACATCTGTCAGCCTTCATCGTAGCAGAGAAACAACAAGGAGTTGCGGTTGAAGTCGGGTTAGATGCAGGATTCAAGGTCACTTTTACTGCAGTTCTCGGACTGGCTGAAACTGATGAGGATGCAGAAACTGTTTTCATTCAGGTCAGTCTGAACAGGATATTTATAAATAAAAAAAGAAAATTGTACAAAAGCATGCAAATATATTATTTCGCAAAAGCATATTAAATATTTATCAAAAGCGGCAACCCCAAAGCTCAAAAAATACAAATTTATTAAATTTAAAAATCTGACAATAAGCGTGTAACGTTTCGAGCCACACGTCACACACTGTCTAATGAAGAGCCATGTGGCTTGAATTGTTACATGCTTTGTGTCAGCTTTTTTATTTGAATGAATTTGTATTTTTTGTAGCTTTAGTGTTGCCGCTTGTGATAAATATTTAATATGCAGGTTATTTATTAAAACATACCCATATGAATATTACAAAATAGAGGCACAAATAAATGTTTAAATGGTCTTTAAAAAAATTAGTATTACTTCTAACATATTATGCACGTTATACATAAAGTACTGTTCAATAATATCGTAGGGATTTTTTGTAATTCAATAAAATAAACATAAATCTATTTGCAACACTAGAGGTAAGAGCAATTTTTAACCCTTTTTATAACTAACAAACCCAAGCAGCGATCAAACTATTCATATACTGTAAACTTTTGCTTATGAAGGGCTAAAAACCAAACTTGATTGAGGGTGATGGGCCGAAGCTAAATATACCATTAACAATATAATGCAAAGCTTTCCTGATGTATTAAAAAAAAAAACGTAATCTATTTAAAAAATAAATAGAAAAATACTTTAAACCTATTAATAATTATACTTTTTTTCATTTTCTAATGGCCGTTTTACAATAAAAACAAACATTTACAAAACCATTTACAACACAATGGTGTTTAATGCTGAATACACGAGTCGAGCTGCACCACCTTGTGCATTGTCCTCTATCTTCATGTTACAGTATTTACATTTTTGAGTATCTGATTCATGCACAACATTTATTGAAACATGTTATTTAAGTTGGCTTTTTTGTGGCTCAACCATTTAACGAACAAACAAACAAAATGTTACGTTAAATTAGAAATGATGATCTGTGTTAAAAGCATTCGCCCCAACCTTCCATTCATTGTAAATCTCTTCTCAGATTGGATGGCGGGCCAAATTAACAGCCATCAACTTTGGTCCACAGGCCCTACTTTGGGCATCTCTGCTATAGTTAAACTTTACACACAACCTAAGACAGACTATACAAGTAATTTACATTAAACAGAAACAATATTATGCAGTATTAACGAAAAAGAGGCATTTAAGGTTAAAAAGTAGTAGTGCAACATGATTTTTGTATTTTCATAAGTGAACATTGTTTAACCTATTGAATCCTTGTAAGAGGAATGTTTAAGTGGTTTTGTCTCACCTTTGTGAAGCACTCAGAAAATGCACAATGTTTTTCGAAAGATATGTAGTGATTGTAAATGTTTTTTCAAACCCACTCACCTGTGTGATCCTCACTCAGGATTGCCTAATGTTATGAGTGGTTTTGTGGTGGGGAGGAGAGGATCAGGGATCTTGGATTTAAAGTTGCTAGTAGATCAGTAGGGGTCTCCAAAAGGGTTTGGATTTGGCTCTTCTTTTCCATGCACATTCCTAATTGATTTTCTAGAAATGCAGAATCATGTTAGACACAAGCATGTTTGCATTCACTCTGACTACATTCATTTATGTAGACAAGTCTGCAACAGATGGGGGGGGGGGGGTAATATTTCACATTATTACTGTATTAACTTGATCAAAAACACAGTAAAGACAAGAGACAGTACAAAATAAAAGTCCCATTCATGCAGGTTGTCCTCTTTCCTCCCTTAGATTCAATCCAAACCAGTGTTTGCTGCAGCAGCTGATGCACCTAAAGTAGTGTGGCGCGGTTGGCTCACGTGTGTCAACGGTGATCCAGAATACCTGCGCTCATTACCTCCTGATTTCGTCAGCTTGCCTCTGTTCTGCACAAGCGGACCAGAGTCTCTAACAAACCTGGTTAAGTCCTGGTTCGAGAGGGCTTTTGATTGCAACTTTGGCCCTTTGGCTTTAAACTCCAGCACTCTAAACTGGCTGGCTGCGTTGTGGACGGGTTGCCATCCCGCCTGCAATATTCGCTATCTCAAACTGTCCTGGAGTCTGCCGACAGAGCCGCCTCTGGACGTCCTGTACACTGTGAACCCACAGGACGCCTGGGAGCTCTGGAACAGCATTCACCCTGAGGAGAACACTGATGACCGCATCGATATTAAAGACGTCCAGGCTTTCATGAGCGGCATGGAGACTCACTTTTTCAGACACTTTAAGATCCACCTGTCGGCTGGCACACTTCTGAAAGTTTCTACTGCTCTGGGATCAGCACATCATGATGGAAAAATCAAGGTAATTGCTACCATTTAAAGGTCGGCTGATAGATGATTTTACTGATAACAATGGTTAGATTGGCCATAACCGATTATTAAGTGAACTGTTTTAAAATGGATAGTCTGTAAGCCTGTCGCATAATCAATATGCTGACTTCTCAAACAAACACATGGCCTAAATATTATTGGTGACGCAGAATATATATCACCCATTAGGGCTGAACAGTATAATGCTTGAGCATCGATGCCGCAATGTGTACCTCCACAATAGTCTCATCGCAGTATTTGATTATTTATTAAAGGTTAAAAGATAAAGATATATTTTAAGTAGCGCTGTCAATTGATTAAAAAAATAACTAATTAATCGCACTTTAAAAAAAAAATAATAATCGCGATTAATCACATTTAAAAGACTGAAATTTGAAATTTTGGCTATTCAAATGTAAAGTTTATGTACACGCAAGACAAAAACTATTTGAATTCAACATATAATTGTTTATTAGAATTTCTGTTTAACTTGTAACACAGATTTCTTCATGTAAACAACATACCCACAATAAACCATCAAGATCCTGGCTTGACAGCCATATTTATTACAGAAATTAAAACGCAGGCATGTTAATGGCATTTAAATTTTAAAACAATCAATGCTAATAAAGAAAAAGTTGAATTCCAAGTGGACTGCAAAAAATGCCAAAATACAGGCATTGCAAATATGGAAAATTATAATAGTTATAATAATAATAAAGTATTGAATACAAACAATTGTACTCATTGTTAAGTTGTATTGCTGTAAGCTGAGAATGTTAATTATAAAGTAGAAACTATTTTGCTTAGTTCTCCTATACATCCAGCCAGTTGCTAAAACAGTCCAGTCTGTTAACATTATCGGGGGACAATCTAGACCTTTACTTTTGAATTATGTGAGCTGAGAGTGCAACGCAATCTCACGGCAATTCGTAACTTTTTGATTTAGTAGCAACGGACAACTATGTTTAGGCAGGCACACACAACGCACGCACGACAGGGCAGCCGGAGCGACTCCCTTCAAATTCAACATGCATGATCGCGTTCATCAAATTTGCTTAAACTAAGCGTTCTTAAGGTTGGCTGTATTTTACAAGGATTCCAACTCAACAACGCAAAGCATACACTTTACAAAAGCTGCGTTTACGGGGGAAACATGTCAAACTTAATGAAACATTGGAGGGCGCATGCTGAAAGGCAGAGGAATGTGCTGTCTTTGACAGCTCGCGACATCATCTGGCACTTTCTAAGTACATTTACATGGACACCAATACTCCGATTTTAATATGATTAAGATGATACTCTTATTAAGAGTCTACCTTGTAAGCAGCGATTTTTGATTACCTTAAAGGACCACTGAGACACGAAACGCGGAGGTTTTTCTTTCCGTTCGCCGTGCGGTATCAAGATCGATTAAAACAGAAGTTGAAAGTTAAAAATTAAACACCCGAAATTGCATGAAGCGCTGGAGGAAATGCTGGAGAGCCTAGTGATGCGACATTAATTGTTTTTACTGAAACTTGCCTTCAAAATGTGCTTCCTTGGTCTTATTCATATTTCTGTGCACGTTAAACACACGTCAACCACAACAGGAAATAAAAAAAAAAAACTGCAACAGTGTTAATTTTTTTTAACGAGTTAAATATTTCAAATTAATCGCATGCGTTAACGCACTAATTTTAAAAGCACAAATTTTAAGTTATTTATACTATGATGACCATATTATTTTAGATTTGTTTGTTTAATTTCTGTACTTGAATAATGTTAAACTCCTCAGACAACCATAAAGTGCAGTTTATTTCACTTTTCTATTTGTTATCATTTATGTATGTTTGTAATTTATTATATTTCATCCAAAGGCATATAATAGAAAAATACTTAATCATCCCAGTTGATCTAACGTTATGAAATCTTTCCAAATAACGCTGTTTAAATAATCTGGTGAATTTATAGTCATATCGCAACAAAACTAAATATCGAAATGTCACATTCTTCCAATATCCTCCAGCCCTATCGCCGATACATAAAAATCAATGTGAGCTACATTTTAGCTATTTGAGCAGCCTCTGTCATCTCATCCAGTCTCTATTGGAAGAGTCAGTGTGGTTAAAAAAAAAAAAACAGTATTTACTATAAATTACTATAAATTTACTATAAATTACTATAGATATATTATATATTATACTATATATTTTTATGTAGGTGCCTAACAACCGAAAGTAGATCTGTTATAGGAACAAGGCCTGTTTAAGCTCCTGTGCCTCTGTGTTTAAAAGTCCAAAATGACTGTTAAACATATTACTTTTTTGTTCTTGTTACTTTGCTATTTTTGTTAACTTTTATTATTTTTATTTTTATTGCTATTATTATTATTAATTTTACAATAAACCATAAACGTCCCTGATAATTCATGACTTGGACAAAACGTATGAAGTTCCCTCACTTTCAATGTCTGGAACAGAACTTTTTAAAATGTTATGATATTCCAGAAATTTCCTGACCCACAGGAACCCTGTACAATGACAAAAGTAATAATAATGAAATTTCTCCTCTGAACTTAGTGTTAGAATTTTGAAGTATTAAGAACTTCTGATTTAAGTTTGTGTTATTCAGTTCTGGTTTCATGATGACTTCACAACAATTTTTTTTATCTTTTTCAGATTGGAAACAGTGACTACATCACCACCTTACTTGCTCTGCTGACAGAATGTGCCCTTCTGAAAATGCCAACCTAATTACATTTTTTTTGTTGGTCTTTTTTTTGTATAAACTTTTGTAAATTTTAAGATCTATTCTGTTATATTTATTTTTTTTGTTCTGTAAAATATGTTTATGTCTGTTTTTCAGCTTTTACATTTTTAAGCTTTTGGATCCTTAATTTCTTTCATTTGAGAACTTTTGAGGCATTTATCAAGACAAATAACTATAGACCAGTTCACAAAGCAGCTTCTATTAATGCAATAACTCATTCATCGCAAGTAAATCTGAGTTTCCACTACATGTATAGGTGTGTATAAACAGTTAACACAAATATAAATTAATATCTGTTTGTATATTGTAATGATTAGATTTTTGTACCCTTGAAAGTATGTAAATAGCCTCTGTGCATTTGTTCTCCTTATGTAATGAATGGTGGCTGACTTTATTTTGTTACGTTTTGCTCACAGTGCCATCAATGTCAGTATCTTCCAATTGAAATGTATAATGTTTTATAAAGTATGAAACTGGCATGCAAACCTTTTGTTTTATATTGGATTTTGAAATACTAGTTTCTTTGTAACTGGACCATTTTGTGTTGTTTTATATCCAAATATTGGTAACATTGCAAAGAGCTGCGTTTAAGACACCCTACGTTTAAAGATTTACAGCATAAAATGGGCTAGGATGTGCAAATCAATTATTTTGTATTTAAGTAACCTTTTGTCTCTCAATAAACCACAAAAGCATATTTTGTGTCCAATGTTTGGTACATTTTTCAAGCTGGGAACAAAAATAAATATAATTGATTTATTTTATATTTTAATTAAACATTAAATGTCTATCTTATACTCTAAGAAGAGTCCATGGACAAGATATTTTAGTTTGCAAAAATGCATTTAAATAAAATATAATTTGGAAAAATAAATATAGGTCAGACTAATAGTTGAGGGAAAAAAATACATTCTGGACTATAGTTCATTAATTTTCCTTCATAGATTTCAGACCTATTTCAGAGGTCGCCACAGCAGAATGAACCACCAACTATTCCAGTTTTATGCAGCGGATGCCCTTGCAACCACAACCCAGTACTGGGAAACATCCATACCGTAACTTTACACACATACATTACGGTCAATTTAGTTTATTCAATTCAACTACTGCGCATGTCTTTAGACGGTGGGGAAAACCGGAGGACCTGGAAAAAACCCACACGAACACAGAGAGAACATGCAAACCCCACACAAAAATGCCAACTGATCCAGCCGGGAGTCGAACCAGCAACCTTGCTGTGAGGTGACAATGCTAACCACCAAGCCACTGTGCTGCCCCTGGACTATAGTTTTTGAAGCATATTAAAGAATAAATAATCCGTTTTCATTATTTCCTGAGTGAAAAAAAACAAATTGGTAAAATTCCATTTTAAAGAAAAGTGACAAAGTTCAAAGATTTTAAACAACTATGAATTCATATTTTGGCTGACAAGATTCTTTAGTATATGATAAACTATTGCTAAACTGAACTATATTCAATGTGCCTTCTGAAACTAAGATAGTCGTTGATTATTGCTCAGGAAAAAAATAAAATAGTTAATCTAAAGCCGACATGACATTTGCAATGTTATGTGGCTTTAAAACCCATTTTTGTCTTTGGTTGGCCTCAGACTTGAAAACAGATAATTTAACGGCACCTATGATGAAAATCAATTTTTGTAAGCTGTTTGGAGAAAATTAGTGTGTCCACAGTCATATTGGAGTGATAGAAACCCAACAAATCTATTTGAAACCTGTTTGAAAGCAACAATTATTTTTGCAATTGTGGATGGTGGTGCTGAAATTACACACTTTAAGTATGGGAAGCCATAATATTTGATGAAAATGAAAATGATGAAAATCAACTTGCTGTTTGGAAAGAACTGTGTGTAGTTATAGTGTGTCCACATCCTTATTGGAGTGATTAAAAATGCAACAAGTCTTCACCACAACGTGACATAGAAGTGTGGTTTTTCCGCCTACCGAATTGACAGACAGATGCCATGTTTCAGTAATAACATGTATACACATGCACATACATTTTTATAACTTTTATAAGTTTAAAACGGAGCATGTTTGTAGTAAAGAAAGTAAAACCGCAATGTAATTCTTAACCGCTAAAATTACCACAGCCGCATGCTGTCAGTAAATGGGTGTGTGTGAGACTCATTTCAGAAAGGCTTACATAAACTCCACAACAAATACTTGAAATAAACTAAGTTGGTATTTTTGACTAATCAGCTATATATCAGCTTATATCAGTCGGTCTCCATCACTGACTGCCGTTTATCTGACGTAAAGCAGGAGAAGCAGACACGTACGTGGAAATGGTGGGCGGGGAAAACCAGCTCATTTACATTTAAAGCCACAGGCTTCAAAAACAGCTACACTGTACTCAACAAAATGGGCAAATTCTGGAGGCTATGAGAAATAATCTGATGGGTATTCGGAGCTGAAACTTTACAGACACCAAAGACTTCTCTTAAATCTTGTAAAAGGGGGTAAAATAGCTGCCCTTTAAACCACATGAGTAAGGCTCATAAACGAACACAACATTATAACTGACAGCAAACATTTTGACTCCTTTAGTTTTATTTCCACTTTAAAATGTTTGAAATGTATAGACAGTTGAACATCTTCATAATTAAATAAGATAAGATCATGAAAGATATACTTTATAACCGTATTTCAACACCAAGATTAGAACACAGAACTGTTTTGTGAGAAAACAAAGGTGTTCGTTAAAAAAAAAAAAAAGTAAGGGCAGTTGTTCGTTTCGGAGAAATTCCTCTCATTCAGTAACAAGCTCCACATTCCATATCTTACCATATGTGCAGGCTATTACTAGAAACCTGTTTGATTTGTTTTTTTAGCATACCTCGGGTATCAAACTTGCATAAAACAATACATCCAACGATATTTTTAAAGAAAAAAAAACAACAACTTTAATAAAATACAAATCTTAGTGGATTAAAGTGCATGGACTGACTCGTTGATGCATTCGCTTGTATAAAAGTAAACATACTGCTAAGATGTCAAACCTGTTTGTGAGCGCTCCAAAAATAACTTATTTCTCCCTCTCCGACAGCCTTCATTAGACCGCAACGTTTCAGGAGGAACTGCATTTTCAGTACACCAAAGAAAGAAACAACAATCTGCTTATATCTGGTAAGAAAACAGAAGAACAGATAATGCTCAGTGTGCAACTCATTAAAAAAAGTAAATATATCACAGTGCATCCAACAACAATCAGGGAAACACTTCTTTCATAAAAACGATCGCCAGTAATAGATTACTGTAGTTATTCTTCTTCAAACCAGTCAAAGATGAGACCAGGAGAAGCTTAGTTCCTTCCAGAGAAACAAAACAGCTTTTTTTTTTCTCCCCGCCTGCTGTTTCTCTCTTCAAAAACGTTGCCTTTGGCTATGCTCAAGTATGAAAGAGAAACCGAATGTCAAATCAAAATGGAGTGATGCTCTATGGCCGTACAGGTGAGTCTCCTCAGAGCAGCTTTCGGGAGATGGTTACCTTTTTTTGTTGTTGTTTTTTTTTTTGCTTTGCCATCTCGGTAACTGGAGACAGAAGTCTGTTTTATAACCGGCTTTCCTCTTGCATGATGTGCAATGTCTGAGGCACGAGCAATGGTGAGGCATCTGTGAGATGATACTGTGGGTGTTACCATATATGAGATTCACAGTGAGTCATTTTTATTACACCGACACCACCTCCCAACCTCCTGTAGTTCATTCCACCATAGAGCCTTAAGAGGAAAAAACAAACAGAAAAAAAAATGAAGTGAATGTTTAAAACAAGCTTAAGCATGACATTTTATTTTAACATCTACTGATGACTTTATGGATATCAATCAAGATGGGGTGGTCTCTTACTCGTTATAGTGGGAAACGCTCAAAGCTTACCTTCGAGGCCAGATTATTTCTTACTCTGCAAACTTGAATAGACTTCAGACAGAAAAAACTTCTTCTGACATATTTAATAATGATCAACTGTTTAGCAGCTCTCAAACGTTTAGATTAAACGACATCTTGACCTGCAGGCTGAATTAGACCTTATTTTAACAAATGATGCAGAGCAGCTTTTCTCGTAGAACCTATTATGAACATGTTGATAAAGTTAGTCGCCTCTTAGCACATCAATTAAAATGTCAGGTAGCGAGTCGATCGATTCCACAAATTCAGGATTCAGTTGGTAATTTGATATCTGCATAATATTAAAATTTACAATAACTAGGTTTACATGGACATCAGTAACCGAAATATTTGCTTTAATCTGATTAAGACAGTAATATGATTAAGGTGTCTACATGAGATGCTTTTAGAATGTTCCTTTCTTGATCCATGTTATAGCACATAATTTGACTACGGTCATTGCGTCATCAAGCCATCCACAATCCACCACTAATTTAGTGCGTTTCATTTTTAATCTGTGGACTTTAACTGCAGTTTGGCACTTTCATTTTAAGTCAGGAACATTTCATGCATGCCCCGGGACAAACAAGATGTTGGTTTTGAGTTTAAACTGCTAAAAGAGTGTAGTTTTAATGAAATTTGATACCTCATGCCCAGTGCTTAATTTGTGAATTTGGGAACTGTTGCGGACGAAAGCGAAGAGGATTGGGAGTCACGGAAGAAAGTAAAAGTGAACAGCGGACGAGAGAGGACAGCGGGTGAGAAGGAAGATAGGTAGAATGAAGATTTTAGATCCGGATCCAGCGTATTCCGGCACAAATAAAGCCCTGCTCATGCTGTATGCAGGTGTCTGTGGTCCTTCACTGACTCGGTAGGTGCAGAATAGTGTCAAACAGCCGTGCGTGTATGGACTATCCTGTCGCAAAATGCGGTGAAACTCCTACACAATTAAGGTTTGATTAAGGTGTTTACATGTCTGTACTGCACCTTAATAATGAGACTAAAATCGCTACTCTACATGTCTTAATTCGATTTCAGTTAAGTTCGATTATGACCTTGATTATATTAATAAATAAAAATAATTGATGTTTACTCATAATCAGAGTATTGTCTTTATCGTATTAAAATCGGATTATTGGTGTCCATGTAAACATACTCAATGTTTGTTTTGATAGCGCACACTGTTAGGCTTAGGGGTTAGTCACACTCATCAACAATACCAGGCCAACCAATCACAAAGCTCGTCTATACGACTGTGTAAAGGCTACGCCGGATTATTCGCGTGCACTTGACGCAGAAGTAGAAATCAGGCTTTATGGCCGGGACACACCAAGCTGACAGTCGGCCATTGGGCTTCTTCGGTCAGGCTAGTTGGTTTAGTGTGTACTCCAAATTGCCTCTTGTCGGGATTAACATCAGATCGCATTGGTCCCATTTAGAATGTCGAATTCAGCACTGGGCCATCGGCTACAGAAAGCACTCTGAGTGGTTATACAGCAAATCAGAGCATAAGTGTGACATAGCAAGTGAAAAAAAAATCAAGTCAAGAAGGAACAAAAAGTGGGCGGTTGTAATTTCGCTACATTTCTCAAATATTTGCAAATGATATGGATTATTAGATTATCAGACATATTTGCAGAAGCGAATCCCTCCATGGTCAGTGACAATTACGGTGATAATGCTACTTAATGCAAGGACACACCAAAACCAATGGCCGTTGGGTTTCGCTAGTCAGCATCGATCCTGCTAGTTGGTTTAACGGTGGGTTGCCTTGGCCTGATTCAGCATGTCAAATCCGCGTCGGGTCCTAGACTGAAGAGAGCGCTCTGACTGGTTATTTAGCAATAAATCGGAGTGCGAGTATGACGTAGCAAAGTGACGCAACAAGTACAAAACTCTAATCAAGAATAAAGGCAAAGAGGCCGGCTGTAATTTCGCAATATTTCTCAAGTGTTTACAAACGATATTAACAATCAGATTAAGAAACATATTTGCAGGAGCAAATCCCTCCATGGTGAGCCACAATTACTGTGATGATGGTACTACACCCTGTTTTGTTTACGCTTTAGATGCATGCATCACGTTGTTCTGAACAAAAAAAAGACACAGCAGCCCCGCGCAGTGCAGAAAGACATGTCCTTTGCGCATGCTTGAATCAGTCGGTTGCCGTTTGTTTTTTGTGTGTTCACGGAAAGCTTTTTGTTCCAGACCCGAGCCAAATCCAGGCAACAACACAGTTGGGTTTCATTGGTGCTAGTTGTTTGGCATTGGTTTGGTGTGTTAATCCACTGAAGAAAAACTGTTTTAGTAAACTCTTTAATAGTAGTGTTCTCCATTTACCTCCAAGTGTTGGCATCAGGGTCGTAGACTTCTATAGTTTTCAGATACGTGGTTCCGTCAAATCCTCCAACTGCCATCAACTGACCATTTACTACTGCTAAGCCCACCTAGATCAAACACAAGAGTTTGTTTGCTGGACAATTCTTCCATAAGATGTTAAACATAGATGAAGGATTCACATACCCCACTCCTTCTGGACGTCATCGCGACCACAGGAGACCACTGGTTAGTCCTAGGGTTGTATCTCTCAGCGCTGCTCAGTTCTGTTGTGTCGTCTCTGCCGCCCACTGAATAGATCATGTCCTGGTACACGGCACAGCCTAGGTGTTTCCGTCGAGTGCCCATCGGTGCCACTGTATGCCAGCGGTTCTCTTGAGGGTTATAGCGCTCCACTGCCAACAAGAAAAGTGTTCTTAATCATTCTCTATTTGATTTAAAACACCTGAAATTCAATTACTGATTACTGCAACTCTCTACTAGCTGGGCTTCCAGCTAACTCTGTCAAGCCTCTTCAACTGCTCCAGAACGCAGCAGCACGAGTGGTCTTCAATGAACCTAAACGAGCACATGTCACTCCGCTGCTAGTCCGTTTGCACTGGCTGCCAGTTGCTTCTCGCATCAAATTTAAAGCTCTGATGTTTGCCTACAAAGTGACTTCTGGCCTCGCTCCTTCTTATCTGCTCTCACTTCTGTAGATCTATGTGCCCTCCAGAAACTTGCATTCTGTGAATGAACGTCGCCTCGTGGTTCCATCCCAAAGAGGGAAGAAATCACTTTCGCGAACGCTCACGCTCAATCTGCCCAGTTGGTGGAATGAACTCCCTAACTGCATCAGAACAGCAGAGTCACTCGCTACTTTCAAGAAACAACTAAAAACTCAACTATTTAGTCTCCACTTCACTTCCTAATCTGCAATTGCCTCTCTGAATATGACACTAACTGTACAAAAAAAATAAAAAAAATAAAAAATACTAATACTACTAATACTTTCCTTCTTAGACTTTACAGACCTGAAACTTGCCTATAGCACTTATTCATTGTTGCTCTTAGTTGTGTAAATTGCTTCCTTGTCCTCATTTGTAAGTCACTTTGGATAAAAACGTCTGCTAAATGACTAAATGTAAAAATGTAATTAATGCTACCATTTTTAGGAGTTAATTTAGCTTGTAAGGCTGCATTTATTAGGTCAAAATTACAGTAAAACCAGTAATATTAAAAAAAAATATATATATATATATATATTTATTTTAAACTATTTTCAACAATATTTCTGAACTCTTCAGTGTCACATGATCTTTCTGAAATCACTCAGATGTACTTATTTGCTGCTTTAATTGTCACATATTTATTTTACCATAAATTTTCAATGTTGAGAACAGTTATACTGCATGATATTTTGTGGAACTCGTGGTATATTTCTTTCAGGATTCTTGGGTGAAAAAGAACAAAGAAGCACAATTTATTAACTGTTAACATTGATTAATTGAATGCATCCTTGCAGGAAAAAAATATATTTAAAAAATTCCAAAACTCACTCTATTTTATTCAATCTATTGTGCAATACCATTTTCACCTAAACATATCTTGATTTAAGGATGCTCATTGTTATTTTTTATGGAGGACAAAATAACTGAAGAAGATTTTTGCAGCTTAAATTTAAAATAATTTTTAGCATTTAATGCTGCAATATATAAAACTGTGGCTTTTCAAAGTTAAAGACTTTCTACTCTCTTGATTTATGATTTACTATTTATTTAAAATGTAGAAGGGCAAATCGACTTTAGTATCCAAAGAACACCTGCTTGCTACTATACACTTAATTATTTTGAAATATTAAAGCAATGTTTACTTAACTGAAAAATCTTTAACATATAGTGAGTCTTAATTTAAAAAGTTTTTTTTTTAATGCTATTGTCTGTATTTACCTGTATTTAGAGGGGATGTGCCATCTGAACCGCCCACTGCATAAAGAAAACCCCCTAATACAGCAACAGCCACTCCCAACCGTCGAGTACTCATAGAGGCAACACGAGTCCACTTATTCTCTTTTGGATCATACCTGAAAAACAAATATAAACATATCACATTACATCGCCTCTCAATTCAATCTGTTAGTCATGTCCATGGA
Source organism: Danio rerio (assembly GCF_052040795.2). Classification (NCBI taxonomy): domain Eukaryota; kingdom Metazoa; phylum Chordata; class Actinopteri; order Cypriniformes; family Danionidae; genus Danio; species Danio rerio. Next base: position 37,484,568 of record NC_141022.1, on the reverse strand, counting down.
GATACTTAAACAATAGTAATTTTATTTCTATAGAACAAACCTTTCAACAATGTTGAGACAGGAAACACCATCCTGACCTCCAACCGCATACAGATACCCTCCTAAAACAGCAACGCCCACACTGGTCCTGCAGGTACTGGTGGGTGCGACGTCACTACTCCACTGGTTAGTCTTAGGGTCATACCTGACACAGCCAGCAGAGGGCAGAAACACTGAAGTTCATTTTTCTCCATGATAAATTCATTCTGTGAGGATTCACTAATATTAGACATTAGCTGCGTGATTCTGGATAAAATGAGAATCACGATTTGTTTGTTTAAAACTGAGATCATGATTCTGTAAAAACAACTAATATATAATTTACAGCAAAATTCATTTACTTGATATTCTGACAAAATTCTATTTGTCGCAATTTAAGTTTTGACAATTGTAGAATGTGATTTTTTTAAATATTCATTTTGTTATTAAACCATTTCAATATATATCTTTTAAATCTTGTTTTAAATAAATAATTCAATAACTCACTCACTTAACATTTCATTACTAGATAAATTAGCATTTTTAAAGGCAGAATCAAGTGTTGTGAAAAGTCTCTAACACCAACTAATGTTTTTTTTATTTTTGTTTGAAAGCGGTGTCTATCAGCTGATTTGTCAGTGGATCTCTCATATATCTGCTCATAGGTGGATCAGCTAATACAAGCAGCTTTCAAATGATCCAGTGTCCATGTATCTTTGTTTGTGCTTGGTGAATAGTAGTAAAGCAATAACCTTCAGAGCCAATTACATTCACAATCTATTGAGCACATGAACACAATGGCCAGTCAGTGGTGGTTAAAAACATGTTCAACAGTACTCAAATGTTAAAACGGACTTTAAAATTTTCAGCATTAAGGTCAATACTTTTTACCACCCTCATGCAAACTCCTATTTTAAAGGAATTATTAAGTAACTGTGACATTATTGATGGTTTCTTTTCACCAACTACAGGCATAACAATGTAATTGCTAGAACCTTCAACATCAAGTTGCTTTCAAAAGCAGACTTTTGGCTATTTTTTAAAAAGTGGAAGAGCTACTCTATGTCCCACTCTTCATGTCCAAAAATTCATGTTTGGTCAAATGGCCCATTGACAATTGTTTTAAAAAAACTGTGATTATAATTATGACCAAAATAATAGAGCATCCCTACATTGCTGTTTAAATTGAGAGCTTTAACAAACAACAGTGCAGCTCTAAATGATTCATTTGTTTCAAATCAAGCATCACCTCTCCACACTATTGAGATAAGATGAGCCGTCATGTCCGCCAACAGCATACAAGAGATCATCCAGAACACTGACACCGACTCCACAGCGCCGTTTGCTCATAGACGCCACCATCCTCCACTCGTTGGTCTGAGGGTCGTAGCGCTCAACACTTGAGATAGCGTCACCACTGCACCAGCCTCCCACTAAATCACACAAACACAACTTATATGACTGCGCAAGTCAGGGAAAGGAAGAAAGTCCTGGTGGAAATAAAATTTAAAAAATAAAATAAAATCAATGGAATAAGAACTAAGACACCCACCAGCAAACAGCACTTCTCCACAACGAATAGGCTTTCTAGGGCGGGTACGAGGTCCCTGCATTAGGGGGCGCTCTTGGGGCAGCAGGAGGTAATTCTTGGCTTCATCAACCAAGTCCCTATAAGAAAAGAATCATTTTGCTGTCAATCTTCTATTATGTTTGGGAAATTTTTATTCACTAATGTGGAGGATAAAATCTACACCCAACTTTAATTGGTGGTTGAATAAGGTAAAACGTCTTTGCAAATCTGTAAAATTGGTGAAAGAAAAAAAAAAAGACTTAATCTTTTCTTTTCTGGATTTCTATAGACTAATTTATTTTCAAAGCCCCTTAATTATTTTACAGTCATTTATTTATATATTTTTTCTTCTATTTTATTCTTGTTAGATGTATATTGTGCTTGTCTGTATTGTAACTTAACCATAAGATGACATTATGTAATATTGTAAGAATGTACCATTTTGTTTGTAAGTTTAGTTTGAAAATGGAGATAAGGTGTTTAAACTGTGCTGTCCAACTGTAGAGCTTAGAATGAAAATAAGTGAGAAGAGATTTTTTTAACAACTGATTGAATTCAGACTAGCTGTTAGTTTAGTAAAACAGACAAAATATGTAATAAAAATGAATGATCTAGATTACATCAGGATGATATTTTAAATGTAACTTTGCAATAACTAAGCCTGATGCATCTCTGAAGTAGTGGTTAAACAGCACAGGATTTTTAAGCAGTTTTTTAAGAAAATTGGGTGATCAAAAATAGGGTCTTGTTTAAAAGTAACATGGAAAATAAACACAAAAGAGACGAATCATTCTTCCAGGATGCATCAAGTTTAGCTCGAAGTTGCATTGTTTGCATAAGGTGTAGATGACTGTAAATAAATTACAGTATATTTACAGTTGACTGTAAGCACGCACCTACACTCCTCATCACTCTTGATCAGAGGATCTGAACCCACCGTCCCAACCAGAAATTTCGGGCTTAAGAGGGGAAGACGCACGTGTTGCAGAACCTGTTTTCATGACAAAAGCAGATAAGAGCTCTCATGGGTTATTCATTTCAAACTCATGTCTAAATATTTACATAATTTACATGGAAATTGACCTATTTTGTTTATCCAGATCAAAGAATCAGATACTTCTATTCAGAAATGATACATTAAATTGTTCAAAAGGAACACTTGTTTTATTTTAAATAAAATTGTAATAATTCTTCAAAAAAATCTTTAAAATAACACAACACATTTTCCAAAAGTAAAATTAAGCAGCACAACTCTTTAACAAAAAAAGCAACAAATCAGCTCATTAAACTGACTTCTGAAGGATCATATGAGACTGAAGACTGAAATAATGGTGGCTTTTTAAATCATTCATGAGTTATATTCAAACATAAAAATAAAAAACAAACAAACACAGCTTTGTAGAGCAAGAAATGAACACCCGACTCGTAAGTGGCCGTATATTTAACATTACAGACTTTCTTCAAATATGATTGATGACTGTTTATGGCAAAAAGAGATCAAATTGACAAATATTTTTATAAATAAATTGATAAATTATTATTATTTAACTATAATTAAAACATAAAATTAGATCTAACCTAAATGATTTACATATAAAAATAATTCCTTTAAAGTCTCTCAAGATAAAATGTTGTCTCATAACATTAAAGACATTATTCCAAATTACTGTATGTGTTTTACAGCTAAAGTCACCCAAAATGGGATATTTTGAAAAATAAATACCTGTAAACGTCGACTTCCATAGTATTTGTTTTTCCTACTATAAAAGTCAAGGGTTACAGGTTTCTGACATTTTATCAGAATAACTTGTTTTGCGTTCAACTGAAGAAAAAACTAAAGTAATTAGTGAGCACATTTTTACTTTTTATTTACAGTGTGAATGGTCCCTTTTAAACTGTCCCCTTTTTTGCAATGCTGACATTTTGGAGCAACGTTCTTGCAATATGAGTATGTTGCAGATTTTCTTGCATCTGACCTGTGGCAGCTGAGGCCTGCGCTCCTGGATGCTGTATTTAACCCAGGCCATTACAGCATTAAACACCTGCTCTTCACTCCGCACATTGAGCTCGTCACTGGAGATGATGTCTATCAGCTGGTTGGCTGGAAGCAGCATGAACTCTTCACTCTCCATCACCTAAAAGGGGAAAACAATCAAAAAAAGAAATATTAATAGACCATGTGACTAGATTGTTTCAAAGGAAACAAACAGATCACAATAATGTTAACAGTAATTTAGAAAAACACACTAAATGTGAATCAAAGCCAGGATCCTGTCACTGCACACAACCTTTCTAAACTAAATAAAGAAATAAGGGTGTGTAAAATTTGATACCAGCTGTGGGGGTTCTTCCCACGAGTCAAAAATAACAGGGTCACACAGCCATTAGAGAAACCCTAAACTAGTTGATGGAAATTGAGTGTATGGCTAAAATTAGTAACAGGGAAGTCACAGCTAAGGCTCATGCAGGGTTCCCAAACTTTCTGACCGGTATCAAAAAAAAAAAAAAAAAAAAAAGTTTAATTTAGTCTGACTAGAAATATTTATATTGACTACAGACATTTCAATGACTTTTCCATGCTTAGAAATCATTGACATTTACAGTTTTACCCATTTTTTAATCAGTAAGATCTTAAATGCTGAATCAAGAATAAAAGAAAAAATGTATATGAGGGTATCTTTAATATTACCTCAAGCACTTAGTATGAACTAGATGTATTGATAATTCCACAGTAATTATTAAATCAAGAAATGTATTTCATCATGAAATCAAAATAGACACTTTACTTTGTTAGCTAACCTTGCTATTCTTGATGTAAATAATAACCAAGCGATTAAATACAGCAAAAAATGTTTTTCTCTGGGAATCCCCATTGAAATGAGTGGAAATTGAATTTCCACTTTGTCATACAATTCCTTTTCTGTGACAGAATATCCTTTACTACTCCTCTCCAAACCTTAGTTAAAACTCAGCCCTCCACGACTGAGGTAATGTCAGTTGTAACTTCAGGTTCCTACTGACTTTATTATAAATTTCAACATACACTAATGTTCCACAGTCTGGGACATGCGAGTCTGTAGGAATCTCTTATATAAATCATAACTGCACTTATTTTATCAAAAATACAGCAAAAACCGCAATGAAAACAATGAAATCTTATTACATTTTAAGATGACTGTTTACCCTTAATAAGTTTGAAATTATGAGACATTCCCGTGACTTTCAAGTTGTTTTTTACTTCAGATATGCTACTCAAAATGATTTGTCTATCACTTAAATTTTTATTTATTAGTTTAAAATGATTATCTGTTACATTTTTAATGGTAACTGTGATGTGACTTTCTGGATTCTTTGACAACAAAATATCAGCATGAATGTAAAATATAAAGCTTCTGTAAAACTGCAGCAAGTCTTGGCTTTCACATTTGAATGTTTCCTTGTTTAATTAAAGTAAAAAATTCTTTCCAAAAAAAAAATCTTAATGATCCCAAACATTTGAATAAATGTGTATTACTGCATGAGCGAATATATGGCGAACAAATGCATTACCAAGTAGTTACAGTTTACTAACATTAATAAAGCTCAATATAATCAGTACTGGGGAATATATAAATATATTCCCCAATTATTTATTTATATATATATATATATATATGTGTGTGTGTGTGTGTCAAGTTATGTATAAATGTAAATATCTATGCAACAAATTTTTCATCTTTTTAACTTTTCATTTGGATGCGATTAATCTTTGTCCAGCACTATAAATAATATATTAACTAATATTAACAAACTAAACCTTATTTCAAAGTGTTAAGTCATCTTTTTCATTAATGATTTTTTAGAGCACAGACATTTCAGAGCAGCACTGCACAAACACAGCGAAAACAAATGAGTTTAGAAAACAAAAAGGTTCAAGTTCAAAGTCGTGGCACTTTCAGAGTCCACACAATAGAGGGTGTGTGTAGAGGGCAGCCATTACCTCTTGAAAGTTATGCTGGGTAAACTTATCAGCAATGCGCAGCAGCTCTCGGCAGGAGTGAGTGTCAGCAAAGGCCCTGATGCCCAGACAGTTGGAGGGGTCCAATTGGCGCTTGAGGAATTCACAGCAGGCTTCCTGAATCTCCGCCAGCTGCAACAAGCAGGCAGCGGGCAGTAAAGTCTGAACATTTCCCTCCTCCACAGTCACCTACAGAACACAATACAACTTAACTCAGCTTGTTTAATGTGTTATATCAGTACAGCCTAAAGTTTGATATCAAAACTAACAGCCGCTCAACAATAACATAGCAGTTATAACATTAAACGCAACCCTGATGTTAAACACAATTAACATTTTTTTTCTGTATTTATATTTATTTGCTTTTGAATAACTTCATAACTGACATGTAAACACACACAAACAAAAATTACATATTATAGACAAAAAAACTTGAAATTTTACTTTTATTATTATTATTCTCAAACCACTAGATTTTATCCATTTTGACTGAATGTTTTAATAACTTAAAATATAATAAATTTGGTATGATGACTTAATATTTTATTTTGTTGTTACATTTTTATGTAAATACATTACGCTGCACGTCAATTGTACATTATTTCAGAAAATATTTAATATTTTTAAAAAATGACTTCACCTGAGCTTATGTTGACAAACTATATATCGTATATCTTTTTCATGTGTGACCTCAAATAGTGGGGTGACAGTTAGGGATGCACCGAAACCATTTTTTGGAACCGATCCAATCCCGATACCAAAATTCTGAGTATCGATGGATAAAGATCCGATCCCCATACTCTTTTCTTTCTTTCTTTTTTTTTAAAGCATAACACAGTTTCTATGGTTCTCAAATAACATATCATCAGTGAAAAATTACAGACGGCCTACTGTATATGACAGATGGCACAATCTAACTAAAAACATGATGCTTGCTGTACACTAGGCTACAATTTTTGAGCATTTGTTATGACATTGATCTGTCGTGGTCCAGCTTATGTTTTCTTTTATAATACTAAGATTTTTCTTTGAAATTTGTAGGCTACCACTATTGACCCTAATCAAAACACAAACTGGACTATTAATTAAAGTATTAATACACATATAATTACAGTGAAATATTCACAGTTTCAGAGTAGCCTATATTAGGCTAAATAATTTTCTGTTAATGACAACTTCTATTGCGCCCATCAGTTTCACTTTTATTAACTGAGTCAACTACTTTGACCACAATGAGCCAGGCTTTACAAACTATTCGAAGCACTGAAAGTATTTCCCTTGGAATAAAAAACTCAGTTGGAAGGATGAGAGAACAGAAACTTTTAATATTATAAAATAATTTTACAGAGCGGCACACGTCGCATTTGGACAACTTAGCAGCACAAAGGGAGAAAAATCAGTGCGGTGAGGATCTGTCCAATGTATTATTGAGCCTTTTCTTATTTAAATTTTCAGGTAGGCCTACTTTGTGTGTGTGTAATAACCCTTTCTTGTGAATGGGATCTGCTGATCTAACAGACACAGTGCAACATGATTTAAAAAAAGCAATGAACTCCTTGTTTCAGGTCAAAATGAAGCCATTTATTGCAAAACTAAATGCCTTTCCCTACTAATTACTTATATTAACAGGAACAAATTGTCTTGGAGAAAGTTTTTCGTGTTGTCATAAACGAACGCACCACGCAGCTTGAATTGTGAATGGAGAATGTTTGACATGGCTTTTGTTGGCTTATAAATTACACGGAATATAATGCTCGTCCAGGATCCGATTTGGATCGGTTCCAGCTGGCTGATACCTAATCCAGCAAAAATATGCGTATCAAACCGAAATTCAATCCAAATATTGGGATCGGTGCATCCCTAGTGACAGTGAAGGAGTTAATAAATAATCAATGCACATTACAGTATTTGACATGGACACCAAACTGGAACACGTATTCAGAACTAGTTTATTGATTATCACTGCCATAATAAACAAAACTAGCCAAAGTTAATTCATCAATGCTATATTTTGCTTCTCAAATGAGCATTCCTACATCAGTGTTACTTCACATGAAAATCCTGAATCATAATGCATACCTGTGATGTATAAGCGAAGTCGATGAGCAGCTCCATGGCTCGTTCATCGATATCTCTGATGACGACTTCCGTCTGTCGGCTCTCTGCCAGTTCACCAGTGAACATGGCTCTGAAATAGGGGCTACAGGCTGACAGGATCACACGGTGTGCATAAATCTTCTTGGCCCCCACCACCAGAACCACATCGCACAGCTCTCTGTGCTTGCGGAGCAGGTTGATGACCTCCAGGGTCTGCCGAGGGTGCTTGTCCGAAATATAGGGCATCCTGGCAGGCTGAGGAACTCCCTCTGGGAGCTTGTTGGGGTCACCCAGGGTGCAGCGACTTGTGATATCCATTCCTGTGGTATCTGGGCGTGCACTGGTACCCCTTAAGAACAAAAAATACATAAGATTTTGATTGGTTTGATAATCACAAGTTTTAGATTCTGCTTATTTAATGACTTATCTGCTTTATGACCACACATCTTTGTTTTGTTTTTTTGTTGATTCATAGTGCTTTAAACCATACACCATACAAGCGTACTTTAACAATATATTAACATTAGAATTTAAAAAAAAACAATATTACATATATTTTTAACAAAAATCAACTGATGACATATTAAAGATTCTATGAAAGGATCACAGCATACAGTCCCAAAATACTGACTGACTGGAACTGTACATCCTTATACTTTACTGCTAGATTTGACCCATTTGCAAGCTAAATGTTTTAAATTTGACAATATGTAGTATGATCTCTAGAAGCTGAAATATGGAACGACACTTTAATCCTATTTTAGGACCGTGCATGTAAAGTTAACCTGTTTGACACGGCCCACGCTATTTACAACGCAAACAATCACACTAGCATATCCGTCTCGCTTTAGTCAGTACTAAGAAAATAACTGAATAGTTTTAAACATGAACAACGTCAAAGTTATAAGGGTATCAGTGTGCGAGATTCACTGTTTACACACTGGCGAAAGGAGTGTCAGTTAGCTCTAACTTAGCTTAGCCTGAGCCCAAGTGCAGGGTTTCTACTGTTTTAGTCATTTATTCAAAAGTGGCCATGTGTGACGTGAGGACTGATACAAAAGAGAAGTGATTCCCTCACCTTATTTGTCCATTAAATCGGTCCAGATTGAATCTTTTGCCGTCGCGACCTGGCAGATGATAACAGTACAACCGCTGGGTTAACAGCCACCCTCCACTTTTATTTTTTATTTTTCAGACGTGTTTCCTCTTAGCCACCGGAAAAACCCGATGTATATTAAAAGTCCCAAATGTGTTTATCTGTATATGCCATAAACTGTCAAATATGTATATTCTTGGTATATGCACGTTCTTACAAAAATAAATAAATAAATAATAATGTATTTAAAAAATACTTATGTTAACCATTGTTACTGTTACATTTATAATCAAATTCATATAAAATACATGACCAGCTGTAAATTATGGTCAAATATTTGATGCACAGATTTGTTTTAGAATTGTTTAAGGTTAAAGTCAGCTAAGTAGAATAATATTAAATGTTTTTGTTGACTAAAATAAAACTGAAAAGAAAAAAAAAAGCTACAAAATGGGGGGAAAAAATGCTTTGACCTCAAATTATCATCAGATAAAATTATAACCTGACACATTGATTCACATTTAGTGTTTAATTGATTATGCTTCTGAGCAAAGGTTTATTTAAATCATCATGAATAAATAAAATAATAAAAAAATATTGAAAGAAAAATGTTCAATGTGCTCCCACACTAGGTCAAAACCTCCTCTTCAAAATGGGCTATATGCACAGCTAGTGTTTTTCTGAACCTCTGGTGAAAGGTTTATCTCAGGGGTCTCAAACTCAATTTACCTGGGGGCCGCAGGAGGCAAAGTCTGGGTGAGGCTGGGCCGCATAAGGGATTTCACAAAAAAAAGTCCTCAAATGTCATTATTAACAGTTTTAATTATTTCTTCTGAACATGAAGTGTCCTGAACATTAATAGAACATTGAGTGAAGATTATGAACAGTTCTTCTGAACATGGTATCTTTTGCCTACTCCTTGCTGCCAGAGACTTGACAACGCTTTTGCGTTTGGCTTTAGAGCGGAAGCAGTTGAGACCCTCAGTATGGCTTGAAGATGATCATTATTAAGTCTAGACCTGTACTTTGACTTATTGAAGTTCAAGGTGGAGAATAACTTCTCACACAAATATGTGCTCCCAAAAAGGCCTAGTCTTAGGGAAAAAAGTGGGGGAACTCACTCAAAACTTCCATTCCCTCACCTAAAAAAAGGCGTATATATGTAGAAATAAAACACCCCCACCCCACTCCAGTCACATCAGTCTGTACCAGTCTGTATCTACCTATAATATATATAAGACAGGGCTCGAAATAACTTTTTTACTTGGTAGCACCGGTGCTCCCAACTTCAAATATTTAGGAGCACCAAAATAAATTTAGGAGCATCCACCAAAAATGATTGAGCACCGCTGCAAATTGCTTTTTAAGGGATTTATTGTATTTTAAAACAACATCAATAGGACTGATAAAAACCAGAAAAAACTATCTAACTAATGCTGCGAAGACATTGATATTTGTGTGCAATAATTCCAAAATGAATGTCTAATAATTATAGAATATAAATGATGATGAAAATGACAATAATAGTAAAAATGAATTACATTTCTCATTATGATACTGCCTTGAATGTGCATGAATGTAGGTTATCTGCTATAAAAAGTCTGTTACTTTATGAAAAATAATTGTATAGTTTGCATCAAACAAAAATTAAGCATTGCAGTAAGAAATATTTATTTTGTACTGCTGTTTTTATATGCATGTCAATTTAATAAATAATAGTTCTGCTACAAAACAAACAAAAGATTATAATAAATCATTCAATTCAATGATGAAAGCTGCAAAGCAGTCATCAGTAAATAAATAAAAAAATAAAAATAATATACACCTCAAAAAAGAATAGACAAAAGAAAGAAAGTCTCACTTCTATCACTCTTTAAAAGATTTGGTTTCAGTTTGTGTCAATTTAAAGGTTCAGTCTGAGCTGATTTTCATTTTTCTGTGTTAGTGGAAAAGCAGGCGAGTCAGCCGACCCAATTTATGAGCAGGCAGCGCAAGATTCTTGCGATGACCACCGGCGGATTACCGCTGTTTGTTATGAGACGCAGTTTCAGTGTAAATTTAGTAAATGCGAGCTTCTTTGGCAATGATATGTACAGTATTAGATTTGACTTTTAGCGGACATTTGCGCTGAACACGCAGTGAACGCAACACATGGAGATGCGGGCACCTTCTCCATGAAGCGCGTACTCGATTGATCTCAGCTGGTGGATCATTATTCACCACGTGACGTGTCATGATCGCTCTCATCTGCACCTCAATTTTAGGTGGGGTTTGCAAACCTGTGTGCTTTAAGTTTTTACTCTTCTGCCGTTTGCATTTCCCGTGGTCATAAAAGCTCCTTCCCTGTCATCTGACAGCGGAATACCTTGAGTGATTGACAGCTAATATGAACCAATATAGCGGCAGGGAAGAGCGATTCAGCATGTTTTTACAAAAAATCAAAACAGGTCGCACTACAACCATTATCAGCAGTCGCACTAATGCGCCCAAATATATTATGAGGTCGCATAGATTAATTTTCGGGCGCATATGCGACCAAAATGGTCGCAATTTCGAGCCCTGTAAGATGCAGGATGGAGCTAAGTGGCAGGCAGGGGCGGGAACAGCTTACCTTGCTTCTTCCCGCCCGTCACAGCGTCTAACAAAGGGGCGGGGTGCGTGGTGACGTCACCGGCATCCCCGCTCCTTTGTTTACACGGCGGGCGGGGAATGCCAGTGACCGCTGTGTACGGATAGAATCAGCGGAGCTGGAAGCGCTCTCTCTCCCCGCTCCGCTGATTCTGTCAGTGTACAGCGGTCGGCGCGGGCCACAAAATATTGCACTGAGGGCCGCAAATGGCCCGCGGGCCGCGAGTTTGAGACCCCTGGTTTATCTGAATATTTTCAATTTCATAAGGTTCCTTTTCCAGCATCAATAATGTAATGTAATTCAAATATAATCAGTTAAATAGACTTAAGCATCCATTTGGTTGTTAAAGCCTAAGAAAAAAACTAAAGACTGTTTGAACACAGACACTGTCATTAGCAACAGGCTAGCGCAGAAACTTTATTGAAAACACTGGGGTAAAATTAATTTCCATATTTTGAAGACATGTTGCAGAACGACATAATTTAATGCAGTGCTTCTTGTTTGATCTGATACCCACTTTATATCATACTGTATCTCAGCTACAGGCAGTGATGATCGCTGTTTTTTTAAGAAATCAGATCTTAAACGCTGCGATTTTGATTCATGCTTACCATGTTGTTACCATTGATGAAGGTTTTTGACTTGATTTATGTCGTTTTTATATTTTATTAATTTATTTCATTTATTTATTTGTTTTTTTTTATTGTAACGTTCCAAAACCTAGAATGCAAAACCTACAGAAGAATACAAAAACCTACAGAAAAGCTGCAAATCCTATAACAACAAAGGTAGACAATGGAACAAAACAAAAAGAGAAACAAAAGAGTATGCCAGGGGAAATATGAATAACAAAAATCACTTTAAATCTATCTTAAGGCAAGGTCACAGTTGTTTAAAAGGTCACATACAAAACTGTCCGCTGGGTTTTAAAGAAAAGAGACAATACTGTAAGATTCACATAGTGTTATTGATTTTAAAGCTTTAACATTGCTGGAGGTAGAGAATGTATTCAAATAATATTTCAAATCTTTACAAAAAATAAGAAAAAAAGGCCTTTACAGACAAACATTTGCATTTTTGTATAGAAATGTTGCTAGTAAAATAGATTTATTAGAAAATATTTATCTTTAACTTTATCAATATGATAAAAAACAAATAAAACATCCTTGTATGACAAAGAAAAATTATCTAAAAGAGATACACATATACATAAACTGAATTCTTTCTAAAGATGGGCACATTCCCAAAAAAGATGATCGACAGACTCATCGATTATTCCACAAAAGGAACAAAGATGATATTTTACTTTCTTTGTGGTGCTTTGGGTTGTGAGAAAAAGACACAGAAGAAAACAAAACAAAAAATATATATTCCTATAAATAAAAATTTTTAAAAACATTGTCATGCATATTACCCCAAGTGTTTGGGGTTACCACCAGTGTAACTCCAGTTACTTTTTAGATTATTAGATTGCTTTTAAAAAATTATTTGGTACATTAAAATTAGAGTAATTATATTGAATCACACTCAATAAGAGAATGAGCTCCCCGCAGAAACAGACAGAAACCAAGATAGAAGCCATACATTTCTGTGATAGAATATTCTCATTATTTTAAACACAAGAAAGAAAAGGGCATTGTCTCACTGGACAGTGATTTTACTGAACTAATATGACAAAATTACCAAAGTAGCAAACACATTACTTTCAACTTTCATTAATTTTTATATACGGCATGTATAGCATCAGGATGTTCTCAGAAGGTGCAGAGCTCCTCAATATTAAAAAAAGAAAGAAAAAAAATACCTTGCAAGTTCTGAAAGAGATCAAGCCTCAGGCAGGTATGAAAAAGTAACTAAAAATCAAGTAATGTGTTGGTGCCAATAGTCTAGTGGTAAAGTATGCTGACATATAGCACCATGGTGACCCGAGTTCAATTCCCGATTTAAGGTCCTTTGCTGATCCTTCCCCTCTCTGTACGTTCACACTGAAAGTGGCGAGAGCATCAAAGTAGCCGGAAGTCATTCATTTTTAATGAGAGCCGGCGGCAAAGATTAACGTGGCGCGTCTTCAATGAGAGTTGAAAGTCAACTTTATGGTAACGAGCTATGACTTGGTTTGGTGGCGAGCAATCAGAATGAAGAAGTCCACTGCTTGAGAGGAGTCCAGACAACACAGTCACTGTGAACTTTGGGTCCGATCACAGTTGTTCCCAAGGGTTTGATTATTGCGGTCGCTGGATTTCCAATTGTTTGCAATGTTTTCTGTTTTCTTACAGGCACATGCATTATAAAAGTTACTTGCGAGGTACTACTGTGCACTAATGTTACATATTTATATATTTTTTTTAAAAAGTGGGAATCTCATGCGGCAATACAAAACAGTACTGCTGCTTCAGGATATTTCAGACATATTGGATAATTAAGTGGAGTAAAGCTACATCACATGCAACCTGATCTCCCATTGTTAAATGAATTTGATAAAAAGTGTGCAACATTTCTGTCTGAAATCTCCACTGTCCTGTTTCATACTGAAGACTAAAACCCCTAAAAATAGTATTGTAACGCATTACTTTCCATCAAAAGTAACTAAGGAACGCAATTGGTAACTTTTTTTGGGGAGTAACTCAGTATTGTCATGCATTACTTTCAAAAGTAACTTTTCCCAACACTGATTACCACTAGCCTATTAGCTGTACAAACAACTGCAAGGACAACGAACTCACATTTTAATTTAAAGTGTAGTAAATAAGATATTAATTATAGAAAATGTAATATTACAAAATACAAGTAAAAGTCAAGAAATTAAATCATGTGCCAACACAACTGAACTGGTAGAGATTTTATGTTTTCTATTTCACTGATTATGTGACAAGACCTTTGATTCTTTGTGTTTTACGGTAATGTTATTCATTTTAAAATTGATTTTCATTCATTCATTCATTTTGTTTTTGGCTTAGTCTCTTTATTATTCTGAAATCGCCTGCAGCGGAATGAAGTCAATGAACAGAATTATTAGCCCCCCTTTAAACTTTTTTTTTCTTTTTAAATATTTCCCAAATTATATTTAACGGAGCAAGGACATTTCCACAGTATGTCTGATAATATTTTTTTTTATGGAGAAAGTCTTTTTTATTTTATTTCGGCAAAAATAAAAGCAGTCTTCAATTTTTTAAAAACCATTTTAAGGACAAAATTATTAGCCCCTTTAAGCAATTTTTTTATTTGATAGTCTACAGAACAAACCATCGTTATACAATAACTTGTCTAATTACCCTAACCTGCCTAGTTAACCTGATGAACCTAGTTAAGCCTTTAAATGTCACTTTAAGCTGTATAGAAATCTTGAAAAATATCTAGTCAAATATTATTAACTGTCATCATAGCAAAGATAAAATAAATCAGTTGTTAGAAATGAGTTATTAAAACTATTCTGTTTAGAAATGTGTTGGAAAAAAAATCTTCTCTCCGTTAAACATAAATTGGGGAAAAATGGGCGAATAATTCAGGGAGGTTAATAATTCTGACTTCAACTGTATCTGTTAGTTTTTTGGAGAATACACTGTTTGCTGCGCATGTCTGTCTGTCTTTAAGGTGTGTATTTTACTGACAAAGACATTCTATGAGTCTACATTCCTCGACTGTTTATTGGAATGCTTTCAGACAGGTTTACAAGTGTTTCTCTCTCCCTCTCACAGCTTCTCCCCCTCCCCTCTCCTGCAGTCTCTCTCTTTCTCTCCCCTGTTTCTGTTCACTGGCATGTTTTATTATATCTTTTGTAGAGTGTTTTACTTTGTGCATTGGTGGCCCCCAAGTTGAACCATAGGAGGCAGTGCTTTCGGAGCCTGATGTGGGGGGAAACAACACCACTAATAGAGGTAAACAAGACCTTCTCAATAGACACTGATTAATCAGCCTGAACTGCGCAAATACCATAAACGACCAGAGATCTTGCTGCTGTGTCTGAACTTTGAAATGTAATAATGTATAATAGAATAGAATATACAATATAATATTATAATATTATAATAAAATACATTATGCAATTAGTTTATTTCAGCAATATCAATGTTTAAATATTAATCAAATTCATGTAAAAGAAATTATTACAACTTACAGTAAATATTTTTAAAGTAAAATTTTAAAAAGAATATTGCTAATTCAATATATTAATAACTTCTACAATATAAATAACATAAAAATATGTTAAAGTTAATTATAAAGGCTTTTGAACATACACATTATGATATTTATGATGTGATATTATGATAAGAATATGATATACAATAATATGCAACTTACAATAACACAATTGATTTCAATACAGGATATCTGGAATGCTTTGTGCAGCTTCATAACATCATTTAGGATGATGCAATAGTCTTCATCCCCTATAGCTTAAATATCCAGACGCCAGATTCTAACTGCTGTATTTCAATCCTGAGGAGTGAAGAAACCAGAAACGATGCGCGAACCTGGGTGGATCAAACAAGCAGTGAAACCAATCACAGCAGTGACATCACTTCAGCTTTTGTCCACGCTGTTTTGTCCAACAACCGCACACATAAAACATGTGTCACTCTACATGGGCAAAACACTGGATGTCAAGCACATCAGAAACAGTGCTCCCGGCCGCTCTGAGATTGATATCACAGGGTCTGTTTCTCCCCAAAAAATGTGTCCCCCTCCCTCCTTTCCCCCCTCCTGGGAAAACAGCGACAACAAATTAGCCTTCTTTTATGTCAGAACCTAAGGACGACACTTGGACAGCCCTGAGATTGTCCGCCCGAGTTCCCATGAACCTCACTAACCTTCTCTTTCAGTGCAGAAGGAAGCGGCCATTGTGCCAGCACCTGTTTCTGTGGAAATTGGTGAAATGATGGCTTTGTTAGGCATTGCCCAGGCAACCAGGAGAAAAGAGCATGAGGGTGAGCGGGACGAGGAGGAGGAGGAGGAGGTTTGGGTGGGGGAGGGGCCACTGGACCTGACTGGAGGGCCACTCTTGAGGAAACGCAGGACCCCAGTTACAATTAGGCTAAGGATGTAGTCTTACCAGGTTGTTTCACTGTATACTATGTTGGGTGGTGTAAAAACTATAGAAATTTTGGTAATAATTTTGTAAAAACAATATATATACACCAAATAAAAATTTGATGAATTCCACACAATTCCTAGATGTTGTCCCAACACAAATCAGTTAAGCTAACCTAATTGTTTTTACAAATTATGTGCATTGAACATAAAAAAACAAAGTTGCCCTTAAAAACTCATCAATAGTGTTGATTCAGCTCATTTTAAATTAGTTTGAAAAAGCAGCAATAAGTGTGATATAACTGATATAATATTATATTAATTTAATTAAAGAAATATCATAATTAATAATCGGCGACACAATGGCTCAGTGGTTAGCACTGTTGCCTCACAGCAAGAAGATCGCTGGTTCGGATGGGAAGATTTCCTCAAGAGTCCAAAGACATGCTGTACAGGTGAATTGGGTAAACTCAATTGGACGCGTGTGTGTGTGTGTGTGTGTGTGTGTGTGTGTGTGTGTGTGTGTGTGTGTGTGTGTGTGTGTGTGTGTGAATGAGTGGGTATGGATGTTTCCTTTAGGCTACTGGGTTGCAGCTGCAAGGGCATCTGCTGCGTAAAACATATGTTTGATAAATTGGCGATTCATTCTGCTGTGGCCACCGCTGATGAATAAAGAGACTAAGCCGAAGGAAAATAAATGATTGAATATAATTCTCATTTATTCATTAATTTAATTTAAAATTTTACTATTTAATTGATATTTCAATCATTCATTTTCTTTTCAGCTCAGTACCTTTTATTAATCAGGGGTCACCACAGCAGAATGAACCACCAACCGCCATATACATATATATATATATATATATATATATATATATATATATATATATATATATATATATATATATATATATATATATATATATATATATATATATATATATATATATTGTATTGTATTATTATCATTATCATCATTATTTTAATATATTTTAATTAATAAATAAATTTATTTAATTATTTTTTATAAAGATGCATTCAATTTAATAAAAGTGACAAACATTACACATAAACTTGCTGTTCTTTTGAATTTAATTAAGCAAGGAACACCGAAGAAATGTGGCAGAATAAGATGAATCAAAGATCAGCATTTTAAAATGAAAGATCATGTGACACTGAAAAGTGCATACTGGTTTTATTTTTGTTAGGAAAAGATGTAGAACTCTAGTATGCTTTTTCGATTTTTCTTACATGTCACTTTTAATGCAACAAAAGAACTTACTCTTAGCTGCCTTCACAGCTGCTAAGAAAATGTTGGTCTGCCGCTGGATCCCTCCTCATATTATGAGATGTCAATGGGGCCTGTTTTTGCTGGACATTAATTTTATGGAACTTTCAACAGGGCGCATACATGGAGCTGTTGAAAGTCCTGGATTTTGATATTGTCAAATCTTTTGCTTCTACCTTCTAATGTACAGCTTTTTTGTTTATATATACTTTATGTATCTCATGATGTAATATTTATTTATTTATGCTTATCTAACTTCTACTTTTTATTTGGATAAAAAATAATCTTTTTTTTTCATTACACAGCAATCTTTTAGCTTCTGTTATTATAGAACTACTCTACCTGGGTAGGGGTGGGGATTTTGGGTTGTTTTATGATATAGTCATATGCTGAATGCTTTCTATATTAAACAAAAACTGAAATAATAAAAACAATTGTTCACAAAAAAAGTGCATTCTGGTGCTGAAAATTTTGCCTAACAAGAATAAAGAATACATTTTAAAACATAACAAATTAAAATAATATATCAATTGTAAAAATATTTTTAAATATTTCTCTTTTTAGGGCATTCATTCATTCATTCATTTTCTTTTCACCTTAGTCCCTTTATTAATCCAGGGTTGCCACAGAATGAAAAAAAATGAACAAAATGAACTGGCAACTTTTCCAGCATATGTTTCATGCAGCGGATGCCCTTCCAGCTGCAACCCATTACTCAGCAACATCCATACAAACTCATTCACACATACACTACAGCCAATTTAGTTTATTCAATTCAACTATAGCATGTCTCCACACAGAAATGCCAACTGACCCAGCCAGGGCTCGAACCAGTGACCTTCTTGCTGTGAAGCAATCATGCTACCCACTGCACCACCGTGACACCCCTTTTTAGTGTATTTTTGATTAAATAAATATAGTCCTGTTGACCACTTCTTTCCAAAGCATTAAACAATCATATTGACTTCAAACAATTTACAAGTAACTGTTATGAAGAATTTGAATTAATATACTTTAATATTACTGTATTGTACATTACTACATATTAGATCACAGTTGAAGTATGTTACAATTCTGTCAACACCGGCTATTAAAAGTCTTCAGAATTACTATAAGACTACAGGCAGGTGAGTTTAATCAGAACTGGAGCTATACTCTTCAGGGCAGTGGACCTCCAGGTTCTCCATCCCTGCTTTAGATCATAAAAGTCAGTGCACCATGTGACTGGAGCTTTTGAAGCTATCGCCCGAGTCTCCCAGCAGAGGGCAATCATTTACAGTATCAGGAGTCACAGTGCTGAATGGTGCAACAACTGCTGCAAATCAAGATTTCACTGACATCAAATCAGACCCCTAAGTTAATAAGTAAATTACAGATGAGATCACCCTCAAAGCTGCTTTAGTGTCTATAAAATCATAAACTAAATATACATTCTGTATGACAACCTTAAGTACACCTTCTTTGTTCTGGGTTGAATCCCAGAACAGCCTTAATTCTTCATAGGCAGGCCCGGATTGGCCAATCGGGAGGACTGGGAGAGTTCCCGGTGGGCCGGTCCGCTTTTTGACCGCGAAGGCCGGTGTTTCTAGCTGCTTGCACTCTCAGCAGTCACACTTTTTTTTTCATTTATTTATTTATTTGACCATAGTCTCACTCTTTTTATTCATCAGCTCCGCTCTTCTTATTTATTGTCTCGCAGCCCCATGAGCAAAATGCAGCCTGCAAGGTATAGATGATGTAAATACCATTCCGGCAACATAGGCGTATCAACGTCATTGTGGTCCAGTGGTCAGCACGTTGCGTTACGATGTGTTCGATCCTCACCTGAGTATTTTTTTTTTATTATTATTATTTTTATTGTTAAGACATATAAAACTGTAAGGTTGTTCAACATTTTAAGTTCTAAAGCAGCTGTTTTCTTGAAAAAGATGTGATAGTGTAATTAGAAACTGAATTGGAAAATGACCTTATTTTAATAGTCAGTTGTGAACTGAGGTGGGCCGGACTAAAATGCTTGAAACTCCAGGGCTGAAAAGGAGTCCCACTCCGGCCCTGTTTATAGGTATTGGATGTAATTATTTACAAAGTGTCTAGTTACTGTAATTAAATTAGTTTTCTGCTAAAAAAGGATATATTTGGAAGGGATTAGATAGGTTTTTTATTTGATTTGATTACTTATAGGTATTTATAATGCTTGACTTGACTACTGTACAATAATTAAACAGTTTTATTTAATTCAGAAAAGAAGAGAAAGTGTATTTTAGTAAACAAATATTTTGCTAAATAATTCTATTTTTCAAATAAAGAAAGTTACATTGGATTCATACACAAAGATTGATGTAATTGGACATGCTGTGTCATACAGTGTAACAAGACTGTGACACTCAAATGATGCTCATTTGTTAACAAGGCACCCCGAGCCAGCAACCAAACCATTGACACTAGCCAGGATGAATCTATCTTCTCATTTTCAATTCCATTAAAATGTTGCAGCAAGACTCAAGAATCACCAGACAAGGCAAACTTTCTCCAATCTTCTGTTTTGGCGAGGCTGTGTGAACTGTAGCCTCAGTTTGTTTACTTCTATAGTGCTTTTACAATATAAATTATGTCAAAGCAGCTTTACATGAGCTTGAGATCAGGAAAAGAATACAAAAGCTGTACTATTTCCGATTGCTGAACATTTTGGCACATCAGGCAGGAAATAGAGTACTAGTAGAATGCTGGTGTACTTCTAGTTAGATTAAAACTGCAGTTCAGTTGAATACAAATGTCGCTGTTGAGGACGATGTGCTGAAGAGCAGCTCCGCTGACCTCAAGCAGGCCAGAGTTGACAGTGACAAGGAACAAAAACTCCACCAACTGACCAAGTGGAGAACAAACCTTTGTTTGTCATGTTGTGTGTGCACAGATGCTCTTCTGCAGACCTAGGTTATAACGAGTAGATATTTGAGTTACTGTTGCCTTTATGTCAGTTTAAACCACTGGTCATCCTCATCTGACCTCTGGCATCAACATATTTTCATCCACTGACCTGCCACTAACTGGACACTTTGTTGCCGATAAGAAGCAGATCAGCCTTTTCTGAAATTCCCAGACCTGGCACCAAGAAACATATTTCTTTCCTATTCAATAATTCACCAGATTATCTTGATCATGTCTTGCCTTAATGCATACACAATTATTAAATACCACATACACAAACTCTCTCTATATATTTTCGTATTTACAACTGAAAACAAAATTTAAATTCATTTATTAATTCTCTAAGTAACATTTGCAAGTGAAATTATATTTTCTGTTATGTTCCTTTTTGAAGAAAGCCTTATTTCTTTTAGTTTAGCTAGAAAACAAACAGATAAATAAATAAATAAACAAACAAATAAACTAATTAATAAATAAATAGTAATGACCACTATGGTCAATATTATTAGCCCTTTAGTCAATTCTTTTCCTGATTGGCTACAGAAGAGGACACTATACTGTCAGTGAGCATCGTCTTTCGGATGAGACGTTAAACCAAGGTCCCGACTCGTAAAGAGTAGGGGTGTAACCCCAGTGTCCTGGCAAAATTCACTCCATCGGCCCTTACCGATCATGATCTCCCAATCATCCCCATCTACCGAATGTCTCTTCACTCCCCCTATAGCTGGTGTGTGGTGAGTGCACTGGCGCTGTTGTCCTGTGGCTGCTGTCGCATCAACCAAGTGGATGCTGCGCACTGGTGGTGGTGTGAAAAGACCCACCCCCCCTCATGATTGTGTCACAAATAAAAAGTCTTAAAATGTAAGCAACTTATTAAAAAACATCCCATAATGTAAATAATTTGTCATTTAATAAGAATATGTCAATAACTCAATTTTGACAAAAATGTCAGATAGAACCTTATCATTCTAAGGTGACGAAGTGTTTTGGGTTTATGGCCATCCACGATAAATGCAGTACATAAAACACATTACATCATGGCAAAAAAGAAATGTAATTGTTTATTAGAAATTGGCTATCAAAATATTGTTTAAAACCTTTTTGAATAAAATCTAATCTATGTTAAGCAGCACTTGCAAATCATTTGAATGAAGAATTCAAAACTCACAGAAGGGCTAATAATTTTGCCCTCAACTATTTTACAACACAGTGTATGACCTTATCTGATAACCATGCTGTGGAATTATAGTGAGTTTGCCTTTCATTCTGTATAAAATGACATTTAATAAGCCAAAGCTATGTATGGTCAGGCAGAGAGAGAGCGCAGTATGGTCAACTCTGGAAAGTCCCGACTGCTTCACTTCATCTGAGTAATTTCACCTTCCTGAACTGACCACATTTGAGCCATTGATTGGTTGACCGTTTCCACTAATGACAGCCCTCAGCCTGAGCGCAATCAGCAAAAGTTCTATCTGTTGCGCCAGTTTGAAAAAGGAAACGGGTCATGATTCGGTGGATGTTCAGGAACCATTTAGTAACCCACGAAAAGTATATTTAACTTGTACAAAAATATAAATGTAGTCCTAGGTGGACAATAACATGCATATGCGATACCTCATATCTTTCTCTCGGGCACGATTTCTGAACTGTAAATGTGGTCAGTTAAAGCAAATAATATATTTTACAGACTCGCTCTAGTGTTTATACTGCATAAAGCTTGGCATTTCTCAGCTGAGTAAACATTTAAATAAAAGTCTTGTGGTCTGTATATATTCTTATTAAAAAAAAAAGGTTGAAGGACAACTATAAAATAATAATGATGATTGCTAGCAAGGTTCGCACTGTTATTATACATTTCCATTAAGACCTCTGGCATGCTTGTACACATTATTCTGGAATCAAAACGGTTTAATTTACACCTTTACAATTTTTTGCCACTTGTTCAAACTACACTGACAAAAGTCTTGCCGCCTATTCAAGTTTTAGGAATGACAAATAATAACCTCTAGTTGATCATTTGAAATCAGAAGTGGCTAATATGAAAAGCAAAGTCCTCTAGATTACATTTATTTTGCCAAAATAAAATATGATCATGATATTTAAATATTTAATCAAGACAGTAAGGTCTCACTTTGCTTAGACAAAAGTCTTGTCGCTTAACATAGATAATGTAAAATATAGAATATGAAGTCATGGTGTAGTGGAAAAAGAAATAATATTGTGTATGACTCCCATGAGCTTGGATGACTATAAAAAAAAATCAAAACGGTCTATTTGTGTTGGCACAGCATGAATAAATTGTGTGAAACCCTGTATTTTTATAGTGTATGGCCTCCATCAAAAATAGTAATTTCAGCTAAACTAAGTATTTATTTCCCATTTTTATTTTATTAAAATATATATTTATTATGGATTATGAACAGGTCATATTTTTGAGTCCCAAACAGGTTGTCTTGCAAAAAAAAACACACCTTCATTCTCCTAAAAAAAGGCATTTATATGTTACCTTCACTCAAGGGTGATTTTCTGATTTTTCTATTTTAGGGGGGCTCAGCTCCTTATAAGGTAAAAAAATAAATAATAATAATATTAAAAAAACTAAAGGGTAACGTCAATTGCACATGGACTGTAAAGTGTTTAATATTGGTGGTTCATTTTAAAATAAAAATAGCGAAATGTTCATCAAGAGTTACTTTTTTCACTGGAGGAAACAGCTGTGCTGATGAGGTGAACGCCAAGAAAACCCGACTCCATGACGTTGGGATGCAAGGTGATACAAGGTGATCTATATCAAATAACTGCAAATAAGCAGATGTTATAACAATTTATCAATAAACACACACCTCATTCTCTCGCTGTCCATGGCTGTCCCTTGCTGATCAAATGAAAAACAAAAGACAGACAGGAGCCAAATTTTGTTTAACCGCAAAAGTTTTAGGGGGGCTGACTTAAAATATTGGGGGGGCTGCAGCCAAGCAACACCCATGCCTTCACTGTAAAAAATGCTGGGTTTCACACAATCGATATGTGTTGAGACAAGTTAACTTACTAGTGTTTACACATTAAAGTCCATTAATCATAAAGCAATTACGTTGACCCAACAAAAACTCAAGAATTGTGTTGTTTCAGCTCATTTTAAATAGGTTAAATAAGCAACAATATTTTTGAGTGTTATAAGCTCCAGAAAATGTTAAAAATGTAAACAAATCAGATGAAAATGAATCAATAAATTGATGTGATATTTAAAAATTCAGGTTCATTCAATGGTTTATGTAAAACAATAATGGCTCATATTTCTTAAGCTGCATTGCCTTGATTTAAAAAGTACAGAATAATTAAAATTTGTGAAATTGATCTATTTTAATTTAAATAAAAATATTCATTCCTGTGCTGGCAAAGTAAAACTTAGTCCTTAGAGTCATATGTTTAATTAGAAATCATTCTAATGCTGATTTTGTGCTATTCTTATTAATGATTTTAAGAAATATGTAAGAAATACAGTACTTGTGCAGCTAAATATTTTACTGGAAACATTGTTTTTTATGATTCACTGTTGAATGGGTTTAAAGGAGATTTTTTTTTAAACAATATGACTTTTCCTTTATAGTTTTTTAGATGTAGAAGTGAATTTTGCTTTGGTTGAGTTTCATTCTTTTGGTATGTACTATTATTCAGTCCTGTGGGTTGATCTGTGCATGGCACGGGGGGTATTGCTCTAAACCAGGGTGGTCTTTGTGTCACTCCCACTGGCATTAAGTCAATGAGGTGATGGGAGTGCTGATGGCATGCCAGCTGCCAAGCAAACCCACTGCACTCTGCGCTTGTCTGGTTCCCATGCGTCCATTCAAGAACGAGAGAGAGAAAGACGGAGCAGGGCACAGAATGACAGATAGTCCAGACGGTCAGAGGTTTCTCGAATTCAAGCTTAATGTACTGAGACAAATATAAGGCGACCTGTTTGAAAAAAAAATGCCTTTTTGCAATGAATACACCACTATCCCAAAATAACACAGTTACTTGTATCTTGGATTATGACATTATAAGATTTCAATTAGTTGTGCCCAGCTGAGCCTAGTTTTTCTTTAGGTTTTTTACTTCACTTTCAACAATTGGTGAAGTTTGTTCCTCACCACTGGTTTGCTTGGTTTGGAACTTGTGGAGCTGCGCATCATTAGATTTGCTCGACAGAGTTTTGGCTTTCAGTAGGGACAAACTGTAAAAACTGGATTGAAGCAGTTTCAGTTTGCTTGAACTTCATCTATGTCAAGCTGCTTTGACACAATTCACATTAAAAAGGCTATAGGAATAAAGATGAATTAAACTGAATTATGTTTTTGTTTAATCAGGTAATAAAGTCATTTTGAGGTGAGGGATTTAGTTCAGTCAACTTTTTTTTTTGACACTGATATAAACATGCATGTGACACAGTGGCTCAGTGGTTAGCACTGTCGCCTCACAGCAAGAAGGTCACTGGTTGGAGTGCTAGCTGGGCCAGTTGGTATTTCTGTGTGAAGTTTGCATGTTCTCTCCATGTTTGCATGAGCTTCATCCTGCTCTGGTTTCCCACACAGTCCAAAGACATGCGCTATAGGTGAATTGAATAATCATAATCATAATTCATTTTATAAAACATTTCTCCATCCACTCAGCATATACTTGCATCATTTTAGTTTTTATTAGAGGCTTTCATACTATAGGAACTTTTTGATAGTTCCTAGAACTATTTGTTGAAAAGGTAATGTTTCTGGCGTGTTTAGAGAACATTTAATGAACTGTAGGGAATGAGAAGAGTTCAGATACAAAAAAATCATCTAAAATTAGCATATTCCTAATTAGCATAAATCATGTGTGTAGGTTCAGTAATTTTACTTTAATGGCAAATAATAGGTTCTTTTCATGGTGTTTTTTAACTGAAATAATTGAACATAAACATAGGAAGCAGCGAAAAATGCTTAGTATAGTAGAAAATCACAACTTTTGTTGGAACTAAATTAGAAGCTACTTCATGGTGGGGTTTATAGTTGGTGGTGTTCATATATATATATATATATACTTTTTAATAAGTTCACACTGCAAGAATTGGGAATGATTTTATTTCTGTAGGAAGACATTTTGTGCTAAATAAAAAGTGGGT
This sequence comes from Danio rerio, assembly GCF_052040795.2. Classification (NCBI taxonomy): domain Eukaryota; kingdom Metazoa; phylum Chordata; class Actinopteri; order Cypriniformes; family Danionidae; genus Danio; species Danio rerio. The sequence goes on along the minus strand of NC_141022.1, from coordinate 37,458,786 downwards.
ATTTCCAATAATAGTTCTACATAAACTATGAAAATATTCCTCTAATTCGAAAGCCCCCGTCAATATCATTAATGTTATCTTTGTAGTTAGAGTTGGAGTAAACTGGCTTCAACAGTTTCTACATGGTTCCATGTCATTGACTGAATGACTTTTAAATACGTTTTTGGAAGAATCTTGGAGAATGACGGCATGCCTGTGAAAGCTACTAAAAGTGTCCTCACCACTGTCAAGCATGTGTTATTTATAAGCATGCTGCACTTGCTTCTTTTAAGCCTGAGACAGATGGAAAAAGACAGTATGGGGTAGAAGCTGTAAGGCATACAGTAGGCCATCATTTGTACAGAGTCTTCATTCAGAGACAGCATTAAGCCCCCCATGCGTAGGAGAGGAACATTATTCCAGGGAGTGGAATAAAAGATGGATCCAGCTGCGTACACACACACCTACACTCACAGACGGTGTTACATGTGCAGACCAGGCAGGCACATATGTGCTAGAGGGCTGAAACACATGCCTGATTCTGTGCTGCAGTATGCTGTGTGAGGGGGCTAGTTAGGAATGATTTATTTCCGCAAGGGGATTCGCAGGATGGCTCCAGCTCAACCGATTTCCCAGAGTAAGCGGAAGCTGCTACCAGCCATGGCAGGCAGGAATTCTCCTCCGCAAAACCCCCTCTGCGAGGCCCTACTCGGTCCTCAGGCCGCTTCAACTTGTGGAAATCAAGAGGTAGATTCACATGCAACACACAAACTGACCACCAAGTGGCGCTGTGTAAACAGAAAATCCTCAACGTTGTTTCTCAAGCAAAGCTGCACAAGATGCTTTAGAGCTTGGCAGTTCGTACTTTTTTGTATAATAAAAGTCTCCTAATTCACACAATTGCTTCCACACATTTTATGGTGCGCATTTTACAATCTCTTTGGAACCTTCTTACTTTCCATACATGTAAGCACATGTGTTGTCTGTTTGTTTCAATAAACAGACACAAGATGAATATACCAAAAATATATATGTTTTTATAATAAAGGTACCAAGGTTCTGCAAAAATAAGCAGTATGGTATTCTTGATACATTTTGGTATAAATGAGCATTCAAAATATTTAAAAGAAGTTTTAAATATTTCCTGAAATAATGTTTTACAGACATTTTCACAGTATGTCTGATAATATTTTTTCTTCTGGATAATTTGTCTTAATTGTTTTATTTCAGCTAGAATAAAAGCAGTTTTAATTAAAAAAAAAATTTATTATTTTTTTTCGATAGTCTACAGAACAAACCATCATTACAATAACTTGCCTATTTACACTAACCTGCATAGTTCACCTATTTAACCTAGTTAAGCCTGTAAATATCACTTTAAGCTGTATAGAAGTGTCTTGAAAAACATCTAGTAAAATATTATGTGCTGTCATTTTGGCAAATAAATTGGCATTAAATAAATCAGTTATTAAAAATGAGTTATTAAAACTATTATGTTTAGAAAAGTGTTGAAAAACAATCTGCTCTCTGTTAAACAGAAATTGGGGTAAAAAATAAACAGGGGGCTAATAAATCTGATATGTTCAACTGTATAAGTTCATCATTTCTATCTGTTTTTAAGCATAAATGGACACAAAATCATTCATTCATTCATTTTCTTTTCGTCTTAGTCCATTTATTAATCTGGGGGTGCCACAGCGGAATGAACCGCTAACTTATCCAGCACATGTTTTTATGTAGCTAATGCCCTTCTATCTGCAACCTATCACTGGGAAACACCCATACACTTTCATTCACACACATACACTACAGACAATTTAGCTCACCCACTTCACCTGTACTGCATGTCATTGGACTGTGGAGGAAACTGGAGCACTCGGAGGAAACCCAAGCGAACGCATGCAGGGAGAACATATAAAACTCCACACAGAAATGCCAACTGACCCAGCCGAGGCTCGAACCAGCGACTTCTTACTGTAAGGCGACAGCACTACCTACTGCGCCACCATGTCGCGACACAAAATCCATGTTTTTAAAATATTTTCAACAAATAAGAAGAATATGCAAGTTCTTTATTTGTATTTCTTACTTTTTTGTAGAATTTAAAATATCTTAAAGTATGTAAGTGTACACAATTGTTGTCCGTTTGCATAAATAGAAAGACAAAATTATTAAATTGAAAATATATTATTCTTTATAATAAAGGATTGTTTATTTTTGTACTGTTTGAATGAATAAAACCACTGTTCTTCTTTTGCAGCTATACATATTAAATATCTAAAAGAAAATAGGTGCACAGATGATATCTGAATGTATGAATAAACACAAAAATGATCACATCATCGACAAATATTATTTTCATTTAAATCAAATCCTAAACATTGAACTGGTTCTAAATGAGTAAACAGTATTTGTGCCTGTCTATCTTTATAACTGAGAATTTTAAATATCTAGGCGATTGTAAGTGTGCACAATTTCTGTCTTTTCCTAAGACACAAAATATCAACAATATTATTCCAATATTTTAATCCATCAAGGTTCTCAGCATACAGGACGATAACCGTTTTCAAGGTACACCTTGTTTGGAAAGGTCAAGGTTTTAAAATCGGCAAAATTTTCTGCTATACCGTTCCTACTTACAGAAATCTTTAACAAAAAACGTTTTTGAAACTAATGAAGTCAGCAGATGTCAATGATTCTTTTAAATTATTTCACCTGACATGTTTACTGTTCCAAAATGTTTCTAAAAATATGTTTACAATTTAAATGTTTAAAAAAAATACAATATATTTTGTTCAAGAAGGAAAAAAGTTTTTACCCAAACATTTAAAAAGAATATATTTTAGAGCAGTAATCACAATACTGTGAAACTGTGAGATTTTTATCCAAGGTTATTATACAGTCAGAATCTTACCGGCCCATGCCTATTCTCAACTAATAAGTGGTTTGTATGGATTTAATTTAAGTCTTGTTCTTTGAGCATTGATAATATTTAAAATAATGTATTTTTTAAAAATATACATCCATGAATAATAAATATATATATATATATATATATATATATATATATATATATATATATATATATATATATATATATATATATATATATATTCTTCCTAAAAATAAACGTAATTAAGTGTAGCATATTGCGTTTTCTTGTAAAGTTGAACATTTAAAATATCTAAAGGAACGTGAGTGCACAACTGTACAGTAAGTGCTAAAACAGATGTTTTGTCCCCTTTTTAATTGTGTGTGTGTGTGTGTGTGTGTGTGTGTGTGTGTGTGTGTGTGTGTGTGTGTGTGTGTGTGTGTGTGTGTGTGTATGTGCGTGTGTGTGTGTGTGTGTGTGTGTGTGTGTGTGTGCGTGCGTGCGTGTGTGTGTGTGTGTGCGTGTGTGTGTGTGCGTGTGAGTGTGTAAACTTTGGTTAAAAAGTTACGAGCCTCACATGTGCAGACATCCTCCCACACACATAGACTCAGACATAGTTCTCTGTCTTTCTCCCAAATACATACGCGTATAACCACACACACACAGAGACACACACAGGTAAAACAAGCAGGCGCACAGAAACACACCTTTACAAGACATCACCTCTCACTAGGTGCCGACAGGACCACACATACTGTCTCGCACGAAATGTTTGGAATGCTGTAAACATTTATTTCAACAGAAACTTAAATGGTTCCATCTCAAAAAGTCTTCCGGGGACATCTTACTGCACCTGAACGCAATAATAAACACAAAGGTGCACGACCACAGTGAAAACATGGAAACATTGCTTGGGTGGCTTTACTACAGTTTGGGTATGATTACTTTAAGACGTGCGTCATCCTAAGATGCTTTTCAAACAACACTGTGCGCATTTAGACTAAAAGAGAAGTCTTGGACAAAAAATGGACTTTTGAAGATTTAATGTTTGCACATGCATTTGTAATAAGAGATAACCAATACATTTAGATATAATGGCTTGGTAAGTAAATCACTATTAACTACTGGCTTATTACATCCATATTATTCATATATTGGGTTTTATTAGCATTTATAAAGTGTGATCTATGTCCCTATTCCTACCGCTACACTCAAAAAATTACTTTTGCTTAAACTACTTATTTAAAATGAGTTGAAACAACACGATTCTTAAGGTTTTTTTGGGGACAACATAATTGTTTTATGTTCTATCCACTTAAATTTGTAAAAACAATTAAGTTAACTTAATCGATTTGTATTTGTACCCAGCATTTTTTGCAGTGTACTACACTCATAAAAGTAATTTTTTTGCTTGTACTTTTTAAAATGAGCTGAAACACAATTTGAGCTTTTAGGGGGAACAACTTAATTGTTTTATGTTTAATTAACTTCAAGTTCATTTACTTATAAAGCACATTTAAAAGCCGTCACAAGACTGTACAAAGTGCTGCACATAAGACAAGGTAAAAATAAAAAGACAGAATATAAAAACATAAAAGCAAGGCAAGAGAAACATCTTTAAAAATGTAAAAAAAAAAAAAAAGCGGTAGAACGAACTGTTAAAACAATCTCAAAAAGCCAAGCTAAAAAGATACGTTTTAATAAGTGTTTTAAAAATAGATAATGATGGAGCCATTCTAATCTCAAGGGGCAAGGTGTTTCACAACCGAGGACCTGCCACAGAGAAAGCTCTGTCCCCTCAGAGCTGAGGAAGACTGAGGAACTCAAGGAAGATTCTGATCACTTGACCTAAGAGATCTCACAGGAGTGTAAAGTTGAAGCAGCTCTGAGAGATAGGATAGGGCTAGATTATGGAGGAATTTATAAACCAGTAAAATCACTTTAAAATAAATTCTGAATTGCACAGGCAGCCAATGAAAGCCTCTTAGAAGAGGGGTAATGTGGTCATCATATTTTCTGCTATTACAAATAAATTTATTTACACTGTACACTGCAGTAAGTTCTAGGTTCCACAAAGTTCCTTCATGTTGTCCTAACACAAATACTGTAGATTAAGTTAAATATTTTCTTATTATTAAACTTAAGTGGATTAAACATAAAAAAAATGGTTACAAGTGGTTGCAAAAAATATTAAGAATTGTGTTGTTTCAGCTCATTTAAAAAAAAAAGTAGTTTAAAGATGAAGCAAAATTAGTTTTTGGTGTAGCTTAATAAATAATAAAAAGCAGCAAATTAGTAGTGTATTGGCCTAAAAGCCTTAGTTAATGGTTTGTTAACATTGTGAATTGTACCTTGTACAACTCTATTATCTCCATGCATTTGTGTGTAAATCAGGCTATCCAATGTCTTGTGAACTTGTTTTTTATTTTTTTAAGTACTTTTTATGAGAACATGCTTGAATAAAATGTTTTTAATTATGCTTTGTTTTGAATATTAATTGCACAGGTTATGGGTAATATTTACTGGTAAAAACAATCAAATGATTGATCAGGTAATAAATGTTTTTTTATTTACTTGAAATTAATCATTAGATTACATTTCTCATTTATAATATGTACTCTCAATACTGCTTGATTGAAAAACAGTGTACAGAAGGACATCCAAATTTATTTAGATTGTGAAAGACCGCCATTTTAAAGCAGAATGCTTACTGAGAATTATGATTATGATAACTATTTTGGCTATTCATCTAAAACTCTGCATGGCCTGGATTGTCATCATTGGAAAAATCATCTCAGAGGAACACTAAGTTTTAATAAGATTACATACTGATGACAAAAGCACTTTTTTATCTGCCATGCAGTAAATTGTTGCCAGAGATACACATGTGACCATCTGATAAATATAACAAGGCGGATTAATATATATAATGCACAGCATAACATCATTGACAATAATTCATTCATTCACTTTTTTTTCCGACTTAGTCCGTTTATTAATCAGGGGTCACCACAGCGGAATGAACTATCAACTTATCCAGCTTACAGCGGATGCCCTTCCAGCTGCAACCCAACACTGGGAAACACCCCTACACTCTTACATTCACACACATACACTAAAGCCATATTAGCTTTTTCAATTCACCTATATAGTGCATGTCTTTGGACAGTGGGGGAAACCGGAGCACCCAGCGGAAACCCAAGCAAACACATGCAAACTCCACACAGAAATGCCAACTGACTCAGCCGGGGTTCAAACCAGCGATCTTCTTGCTGTGAGGCGATCGTGCTACCCACTGCGCCACCATGATGTTTCATTGGCAATAATTTTTGGTGAAATTAAACAGAACTGTTTTTTTAAACAACATAGATTAAAATAAGCGTTTATTCACCAAAAAGCAATTGAAATAGAAAGATAATGCATTTAAATTCAAATTAATTATTGCTAAATTTCTAATAAATGTTATAATTTTTATGTTTAACATGATTTTTTTCTTCTCTTTATTAAAATTGTACTTATATTTCTCATAAACATATTTATTGTGTGTACTGTTTTTTGGACCATGATCTTAAGTTATTTTGTCAATTTAGCTCTAGTTTTGGCTTTGATAGTGACTAATCGAATATACACAACTATATTATTGTATATATCTTATAGAAAATATGAATTTAAAAGAGAGATCTGTGAGGGATGTAATCACTGTATATGTGTGTGTGTGTGTGTGTGTGTGTGTGTGTGTGTGTGTGTGTGTGTGTGTGTGCAACACATTGCTATTAAATATATACAGTTTACTCACCTTTATGTTTCCAAACCCATGACAGTTTTGTTTCAGTTTAAGAGCCAAAGTTAAACAAAACCTGAGAGATTTTTTGAACATCTGTTGAAAGTCTGTTCAGACACACACACACACACACACACACACACACACACACACACACACACAAAACAAGACTTTGTGATACATGTTCATTTTGTGACATCTCTGAGAACTTTGAGAAACACGATCAAACAAATATCATTTAGCTTTTTACACAAATAAACACTGCACAAAGAAACCTCATTGGTTCTTGAAGAAGCTCAAATACGCAGTGTGATAAGAATAAAACGCATTGTTCTCACTTGTCAGCCAAACATGACTGAGCATCCCTGAACAAATGTGAAATGTGAACACTGTTTGCAGATCAATTAAATCTGTTCAGCACAGAAAGTAATGATGGTTCTTTAGAAGTCTTGGATTTTACGTTCAAACTCTTTATAAAGATTTTGAAGTGGCAAGAGTTTTGCGCGAACAGGCTTTTAATGGAGGGAAAGAAATCTCTCAGGAGATGAAAAATATCTTCAAAGATTAACAACTTTCTTAAGGGTTTGGAACAAGTTTAAAGTATTCATTAATAACTATCCCTTTCAGAAAATCTGCTTCGATCTAAAAATGTTGAAAGTTGAATTAAGTTTAAACATCTAAATATTGATAAACATAAAGTATATTTTAAAATACATAATCCATAACTGATAAAAGGGTTAAACACAGGCTCCACAGTAAAAACCAGAGGAGCGTTTGATTCACAGAGGAGTGTAGAAAAGCAGGAGATGGTTAAACCATGACTCAGTCTGAGCCCTGGCCTCATTAGCCTAGTAAATGAAATCCTAAAGTGTGATTTGAGAAAGCCTCTGTGTGTGCGCATATGTGTGTGCGTATATGTGTGTGTGTGTGTGGCAAGAAGTCCCACCCATATTTGTTCTGCCAGCAGACTGCTCGCACAGTGAAGGTGGACCTCACACAGCGCTCAGCCAAAGCCGCAGCGTTTCCGACAGCGCTCCGAGCCTGGCAGCCGCTGCAGGGAGAATGAGGAATTCTCTGAGAATGGAGGAGATGCTGCCAGATATCAGCCCGGCGAGCGAAATTTCTCAGGACAGCCAGCTGGTTGTCTAAGTCTGACAGCTCGCTCGTGGTGCCCGCAGAAGAAATCTCCATCAAACCACAATGAGACACTGAGGACTTGTCTGACACTTGTCGGTCTAATTATGACGAGAGGGAATCAAAAGCCCTTCAGTGCCTTTGGGAAGGAATGCCAGCCCCGGAGCCACTAGATGTTCACAAAACACAAAGAGGCAAATCTATAATTATTGTCGTTGAGGGGCATCATTATACCTGTCATCATTACACAGAGTCTTCCTCATTCGTCTCTAAGCACGTTTGAGTAATTCATTACAGACGCATTAGGCTATTATTCAGACAGGTGAAAGATGCTCTATTGATACAACAAAACTCAAACCACACATCGAAAATTCATCACGAAACCACACTAGTATTATGTACGTTGTGTTTGGCGGGGGAATCTGTAAGCTATTCCCTGTCTTGTCATCCAAGGATAAATCAGAGCCTTTATAAATCTGATTTCTTCCTTCTTTTTAACTCCAGCTGGATAAAAGAGGCACGGTTTTTAAGCACAGACGTGAGTGATTCAACCACCACTGAAAAACATCAGCCGCTGCGGGAGGAGGATATCACAGGATGCCTCAACTATGACAAGTTGGCCATAAAATAGTGATTAAACACTAGCTTAGAAGTGCCTCTATCGTAATTAGCTGAAAGTTTCCCAACCGTAATGAGCCACCGCCAGATATATAGCGCTTATTTTTTTGGTGTGTGAAGAAAGTCCCGGTGTTGGGTGCCTGAAGGCAGGCTCCCCACGTGCTAAGAGATAGTGTGGGCACGACGCTGGAGACAGCGGGATGTTTGAAGCGCAGTGGGGAGCATGTGTGGTCGCAGACCTCACAGACCGAAGGGGTTTGGGGTGGACACGGGCAAAGCAGACACACACTGAGATCACACGGAGCGAGACGACTGACGTGTGTGTACTGCAGATGAAAAAATTTGAGATCAAGTAAATAATGTTGAATGAAAAATACTTATTCGTGAATAATTAGTGGATGAAGCATAATGAAATTATAGGATGAGTCTTTTCAGACAACCAGCGGCCCATGGAAATTACCCAGAGGAAAGTAATTTGGTGAACTCAGTAGAAATTTGCATTTTAAAAATATCTTTCTTTTTTAAGTTTCAATTATTGAAATTTTTTTTATTAAATAATTAAATATAATTAAAAAAAAACTTTTGTTTAAATATATTCATTATCAAAAAGGCATGTAAAACTGGTTTTCAACTAGGGGGCTCAACCCTCAAGATAGGGTTACTAAGATAAATAAAAAAATATTTAAAATAATTGTAAATATCCCTCTGTTGGCATGGGTTTCCTCCGGGTGTTCCGGTTTCCCCCACAGTCCAAAGACATGCGGCATGGGTAAATTGGAGAAACTAAATAGGGCGTAGTGTATGTGTGTGTGAATGAGTGTGTATGGATGTTTTCCAGTAGTGGGTTGCAGCTGGAAGTTCATCTGCTGCGTAAAACATGTGCTGGATAAGTTGGCAGTCCATTCCACTGTAGCGACCCCAGATTAATAAAGTCACAAAGCCAAAAGAAAGTGAATGATTAAAATAAGCTGAAACAACACAACTCTTCAGATTTCATTGAGGCAACTTAATTTTTTATGTTCAATCTACATAAACTTGTTGAAAGTGTTAACTTAATTTTTACAGTGAATAAAAAATTATACATAATAATAATGGTAAAGTGGTGGTGTAGTGGGTAGCACTGTTGCCTCACAGCAAGAAGGTTGCTGGTTCGAGCCTCGACTGGGTCAGTTGGCATTTCTGTGTGGAGTTGGCATGTTCTCCCCGTTATAGTGTAGGTTTCCTATGGGTACTACAGGTGAATTGGGTAAGCTAAATTGTCCGAAGTGTATGTGTGTGAATGTAAGAGTGTATGGGTGTTTCCCACAGTTGGGTGTTAGCTGGAAGGGCATCTGCTGCGTAAAACATATGCTGGATAAGTTGGCGGTTCATTCCACTGTGGCCACCCCTAATTAATAAAGGGACTAAGCCGAAAAGAAAATGAATGACTAATTGAATAACAGAATAACAATGATTATTATTATTGCCAGTATTGTTTTGTTGTGTTTTGACAAAAATATATTACCACACCCCACTAATAAAAACAGGAAAAACAGGAATCATGATGAACATAATAAAAGAACAGAATGCTCAAGTATACCAGGTGTTTTGTGGCATAGTTGTGATGTTGCCCATTACAGTTTAATACAGGTGTTAAAAACACGTATCTACAGTATAAGTAGCAGATCTTCATTTGTGGGCTATGGAAAAATTCCTAGCATTGTTCTGACCCATTTAAAGTCAGCTGCAAAAATATACTTCACAAGAGCACTTTATTCGTATCTTTAGGTATAGGTTTAAGAAGACTGGACTGGAATAAACATATAATTTTCTTTTTTTGGTCTGTACCAAATGAACCAAGGCAGCACAGTGGCTTAGTGATTAGCACTGTCGCCTCACAGCAAAAAGGTTGCTGGTTCAAATTGCGGCTGGGCCAGCGGACATTTCTGTGTGGAGTTTGCATATTGTCCCCATGTTCGCATGGATTTCCTCTGGGTGGGATTTCCCTACAGTCCAAAGACATGCGCTATAGGTGAATAGGATTAACTATATTGTCTGTAGCGTATTTGTGTGTGTGTGTGTGTGTGAATTTGAGAGTGTATGGATGTTTCCCAGTACTGGGTTGTGGCTGGAAAGGCATTCGCTGCATAAAACATATGTCAAAGAGTTGAAGGTTCAACCAATGGCTCATTCTGAAAATGTACATCTATCCATTTCTGGAAAGCGACAAATACATCTCTGCAGTTTTTGTTTTCGCGATTCCACCAGAGGCCGATGTGTACGCTTTTTGAGATCTCAAATATCTCTTGCGAGTGCCAGATCTGATCTTCCTGATCTCACTGATCTTCCTGCATAAATACACCAGAGGCTGCTGTTGACTGACTGACTGAATGACTGACTGATTGACCGATCGACTGACCCACCCTCCTCCTTCCCTAAACCCAACCGATAGTGTTTTCAAAAGCACCAATTGACCCGCCAACTCACTTTCCTAAACCCAATCAACAGTTTTAAAAAGCAATCCAAAAAAAGAAAAAAGCCCTCACCTTATTTTTTACCACATTTTCAGATATTTACCCTTATATTTACTTGTTCATTTTTTGGATTTTGTTTTTGTCTTACTGGCTTTCTGAAACCATTCTTCACCAGACTCGAACCCCGTCATTGTGGTCAACTCCTCTCTGCATCTCAAGTACGCCGACGTACATGGCGAACTAACTGGACAAACTGGTAACAGCTGGAAAGCCGTTCATACATAGGTAGGCACAAAAATAAACGGCATCATACCGCCCCTGTAGCATTCATTTTAAAAATGAAATGCTGCCATTTGTACTTCTGGCTACATAATTTACAACCTCCAGAAATGTATATAGGAGTACATTTCAGGAATGAGCCTATTCTGCAACAGTAAGGGACTAAGCCAAAGGAAAATGAATAAATGAAATTAACCAAGAGAACCAAACTATAACTATACATCCTTAATATTTCAGCCACACACAATAAACAGCCATAGACTATGTGTTACCAAGAGTGATGCAATTGAAATGTTTTTAGCCTTTACAAAAGTACACTGCAGGTCAAAGATTTTACAACAGTAAGTTTTTTTAATGCTTTTTTCTGATCTTTAAGCCTAAATTTATTTCATCCAAAGTACAGCAAAACAGTTATTACTTACATTTATTACTATTTAAAATAATTGTTTTCTATATGAACACATCTCTAAATGTAATTTGTTCCTGTGATTTCTGGTGTTTATTGTACACTATACCATTTAAAATCTTCTAGAATTTATAGAAATTAATCATTTTATTTAGCAAGGATGTTTTAAATTGATCAAAGTTGATGATAAAAGGATTTATAATGTCACAAATGATTTTAATTTCAGATGCATGCTGTTCTTCTGAAGTGCTTATTCGTTAAGTAAACCTGGAAATATATCTACTAAGTTGTTTTAACATAATTATATTAAAATGATTTCTGAAGAATCATGTGACTTGATTAATTATCCTAAAAATTCAGCCTTCAAATCAAAAGAATAAATTACATTTTAAATAGATAAAAATACAAAATACCTTAGACAATATTTTAAAATTTTACTGTTTTTGCTGTATTTTGAATCAAATAAACGCAGGCTTGCTGAACAGAAAAGACTTTAAAAAAAAACATAAAAAGTCTAACTGTTTTAAAACGTTTGACTTTTGGAAATCTGTGCCCATAATCTATGCCTTTATGACAGCTTCCCTCCCACGCCACCCTCAATCTCTCCCCATGCCCTTCTCTGTGCCTTTTCATTATACAGGTCTGGCCCGTGACTCTTTGCCTGGACCCTGGCCACAATTAGGAGTTACAGCAATCATTAAGTAAGTGGGATATGAGGCAAGCCAAGGCCAGCATGTAAAACAGTCAAAGCCCTGCCACAGACACTCACCTAGCTCAAGGAAGCCTGGCACTCACAGGAGCCCAGATCCGGAAGGGAGAGACCTTACAGACTGGCCTGTAGCTCATAACTGCTTGGATGTGTCTTACCTCTGCCACCCTAACACCGGACTCATGTCAGAGTGTAGAATGGTCTACATGAGTTTTACAAGGAATCTGAGGGGTTTTATGAAGTGTCACCCTGCAAAGCCTGTGTTTAAAGCCAGTGAGTTAATGATGACTGTTGGTGCAGTTATCGCAAATTACAAATCTCTGGGGAGCTAAGGCTTTCTTAAAGAGCAATGAGCTACTGGACAGACAGCCACAATCCAACAAATAATTATAAAGCTATTTTAAACTAGTGGAATGTAATTTTTTTACAGCTAAATACTGCTGTTTCGTGGGATGCAAGCTAGGTTATAAACTGAAATAATTGTAGAGCATATTCACTATATTACTATGTCCACATAGCTGCAAAATACATCCATATAAAAAATACTAGTAGTTTTATTAAATGCTATATTTTTAACCATACTCAAGTACATATTGCTGTGTAAATTATAGAATAGTATATACAACTCTTTGTTAATGAATGCTAGCAAACTCACTTTCATGAGCTTAACTGTAATACACTGTATCTACATTTTTACTACAGTAAATTGGTGTATTGTAGTACAATACAGTTGTAGAAAAGTTAGTAGGCTACTGCATTATTTATATTACTACAAATGTTTATGTCGTATTGACACAGCAACTACCACAACAGATTCATTCATAGCTCAAAAACACTTTAGCCTGGTATTTATTAAAAGTTAGGTCTACTAACTTACTATAGTATTTTTTAATGTAGCAGACCTGGACCTGCGTGCTTACCAATTAATTAAATTATTAAATTATTAAATAAATTAATTTATCAATTTGTTGTGTGACAACTAAATTTGGTTGCCAAATTCCATACTTTTTTCAAGAATTATTCTGTAGGTCGAGTTTTATATGAGGGTGCAGTAACTTACAGTACTTACATTTTGGTGTCTGCAGTCACTGTCGTCGTACTGCTCCCATCAGTCGTGTATCATTCATTAGCCTATCCCACGTGTGTCAGAAACGTCAGATGCGAAACTTCGCGCTAAAAAAGGTAAAATATAGCCTACTATGAAGCGCAATTTAGCCAAGCCTCTTTCGAATCAAGTTAATTCGCATGTCGAGCAAACTAAAGCATTTGTGAAGCCTGCGTGAGGGTTTCCCAGTTGTGTGAATTCCTAATTAAAACGTGGTAACGTTAAATAATTTCGTCTGGATTGGTCGAAATAATATCGTCTGGATATTTTTGTCCTCTTCAGAAAAGCTGGACTACACAACAGGATGTAGGTGTTTAGGGAGATCTAACATTAGTTGTTTTATTAAAATAAAAGTGTATGGCGTTTTGATTACAGTTATGCATGGTTAAACATGGTTAGTGTAGCAAAAATATGGTAAATTATTGATTATACTGTGAAATAAATGCAAATAAAACCATAAATTACTTTAATAGGAGCGAAAGATAAACTAGGAGTAAAACGTAAGAGATAAAAATACAAGACAAAATAAAATCAGACCTGTATAAATTTATAGAATTTGCATTTTTTAAATGATTAAAGCAAATAGATTCTCCCAGGCAGCATAATATAAATATTATTTATTTTGGTATATTATTTATGTTGTTAACATAATATTAGATATGTTATGTTATGTTATGTTATTGTTTTCTGGTGGTGAACAAAAAAAAAAAGATATTTGCTTCCTCTCTGGAATGTTGCTTTTTCTCTAGTGACCATAACCACTGCTACTTTCTATTAGTTTGCTTCTGATGAAGGATTTGTGATTAAAAAAATAACTCCCTGTACCTTATTTAGTAGCAACTTGTCATCTGGTCATTTTGCGCATTTGAGAGCTTCTGAAACACTTACTGTACGCCCTTTAGACCATTTTGAGGGATATGAACAATAACAATGGTCCCAACGTACTTCCATTTTTAATTTCTATAGAATACGAAAAGAGCCACATATTGATAAATAATGTTTTGAAAGCTATTTTAACATTAAGTTATGATTAAATTGTCTCTTGTTACAGTTATAAAGTAGTTTGATAACAAGCAGGAAATGTTCATGGGCCAGTAACAGGACCAAATTGAAATGGATTACAGTTTTGGACCAATGTCCAATTCTAAGAGAGCTCTTCATTTGTCTGACATATTGCAACTCCTCTGGGAAGTTTGACATGATGTCCTAAGTGATGATGTCATTGGGGAAATCCTGAAGTCCCAAAAAACCTTAACAAACTCACAACAAAACATATTTTAAGCTATCATGAATTGTACCTAAATTGTTGTTTAATTTGTTCAAATAGTTTTTCAAATACTGAGTAAACCTCTTTAGTAAACCTTAAAATTATAACTATAAGTAAATTAACATGTGCATATTGTAAAAAAAAAAAATTAACTTCTAAGTTACGATTACTTACTTTTTAAAGTAAGACAACTAGCCATTTAAGGCAATCCATTTTTAAAATAAAGCAATAAATCACTTTTTACCATGCATAAGACAGTGTAAAGTATATGAACACTGCAGAATTATTAACAACGGTTATTTTAAACCCAGGGTCAGACAACAAAATATCAGTCCAATTTTGACACAATTGTTTAAGCATGGGTGTTCTGGTGAAACATAAATTGCATTTCACATTGGGATGCAGTCCGAACAGAATAAATAGCATCATATTTGTGATGTTAGTCAATAGGAACTCATAAGCTCTTTCTTACACATCTTAAAAATGATTATGGTATAGTGCAGCTGTGATATAATGCAACAAACAAAAGCCTCTTTTTGGGAGTGCCTTTTTTGATGATAAAACAAAGCATGTCACTATGCTAACTATTTATACTGTTGTTTCCAAAACTGTCACTAATTTTGTGCTTTAAATTGTATTACACCCTTTATTGGAGATGTGAAAATATAATTGGTTGGGAAGAAATATGTACACAGCTTCCCCAATGTATATCTCCTATTTGTTATAAGTGTACATTAGAAGAATGTGATTTTGCTCATAGTTTTGTATTTTGTCATAACATACAGGGATTTTGGGATGAGGTTTTTAAAGTGCTTTCAGATACACGTAGATCCTGACCCGGTACTTATATTCTGATTATACAAATTCATTGAGCAGTGGACAACAGAAATACAAATTGTTTCGCAGCCAAAAAACGATTACTTTTGTACTAAAATGTTAATCCTCCAACTGCTAAACTATAGCTTGAAGACTTGATATCTACTCTGCACTTGGAACGAACCAGATATCTTTTAAAAGGCAACATTGGACAATTTCACAAGATTCTGAGCTCTTTTTCTGTCACTTCATTGAGAATTACTTTCCATAAAAAGAAATGAATTGTAACTAAAACTTTTGTTTTAACTATCACTGTATTGTGTATTTACAGGCTGGAGTTGGGGTGTTTTGTTTTGTTTTGGGGCGGCGCGGTGGCGCAGTTGGTAGCTGTCGCATCACAGCAAGAAGTTCACTGATTCAAGCCTCAGCTGGGTCATTTCTGTGTGGAGTTTGCATGTTCTTCCTGTGTTCATGTGGGTTCCTCTGTGTGCTCTGGTTTTCCCCACAATTCCAAAGACATGCACTATAGGTGTTAATTCCCTATATGAATTAGAATGGTTGTTTCCCAATGATGGATTGCAGCTGAAAGGGCATCTGCCGAGTAAAACATATGCTGGATATTTTGGCGGTTCATTCCGCTGTGACGACCCCTGATTAATAAAAGGGACTAAGCCGAAAAGAAAATGAATGAATGAATGTTTTGTTTAATTTAAATTTTTTTTGTAAGTTTATACATATCAAAATTAATCAATCATCTAATCATTGACCGAATAAAACTTATTTGACAAATATGACCACAGCTATACATAGCCTACTATATGTAAAAAACATTAATATTGGTTTGCAGCTGCTGACATTCAAACACAAGCACCAATATGTACACAACCACATCTACATATTTTATGCAAATTGAATTTCACGTATAAAGTAAAATCCTGTATGATGTCACATATACATCCATGCCATTTGCACCAACGCATCGTGGTTTACAAATAAACATTCTTAATACCTTCACCACTAGACAGTGCTGCAGTTCAGTGTACCGCTAACATAGCAGATGTGTGGTCGTGATTTATACACCATTATCAGTTGCTAATGGGACTGCGAATGTGTATTCTCACAGTTCAACCTCCATGTCAACTAGCACTCACTGGGAGACCTGCTACAGCAGAGTCCAATTGTGCATAAATGAAAACCATGTGCCCAGACTCTGTCAAACTCTCTGCTAATTCCTCAGCTCTTTTAAACCCAATACTTTGAGTCAAGCAATGCTTCACTTGCACACTATACCCAAGACCACACCAACGTAATCCTTAATCTCTCAAGTAAACAAGGCAAAATGTTTTCAACTGCCTGCGCTTGTCATAACAAGAATCCTTTTTATTCTGTTTCCACATGCATTATTATGTCTGTGAAGCCATCCTGGAAAGCCTTGTGAATGGCAGATTTCTACTTTTTCTTTTTTCCACAGGAGCAGTGAATGAAAAAGAGCTTTCTGAAACGCACAGGACAGAGGAGTATGGAGCCCGTGGAGCCCAGTGTGTTTATCTATGTCACAGTCTATCGGTGGCTGACCGTGAATAAGTTGGTGGGGTGGAGGGGTGTTTTTGTTTCCATGGCAGATGGGGCCCTTGCTCTCTCTCTCTCTCTCCCCCCTCTCTCTCTCTCTGTGTCCAGGAAGTGGCGCAAACACAAACCACACTGAGCGTGTTGTGCTTTCGGCCTGGCCATGGCTTGCAGCGAGGCAGCGGTCAGGCCTGAGTCTCTCTCCCTGGGTGGTCTGGCCCTGCGAATGTTTATGATCTAAACCAACCTAATCCAACTGGCTTGTTTAAGGGAATTGAGAATGATTTACAAGAGCGGCGATGGCCAGGAATAGGAAATCAGAGGAAATCGAGGCAGAGCTTCAAGTCTGTGGTGTAGCATTATTACTCTGCTTTGCTTCGATCTATCTGGTCTCATTATCCTGGGCTAAAAGTCTTTATGTTGACTGCTTCAATGGCAAGTTGTCTGGATTAGCTGGATTGATAGCATAATGCTCAGAGGATTTGTCACAAAAGTAGGAATTTTACACATTAATGCATATTTGAATTGGGTGATCCCAAAAGACAAGTCAGTTCAGTCAGCTTCAGTTGCCACACTGTAAAAAACCATATGATCAATTAGTCCTGACAGCATATGTTTTTAGATGATTTTAACTTATTAAACTAAGTTAATCATGTTATAACTTAATTTTATAAGCTCATTTATTTATTTGCTGGAAATTAAAACTGAATTTAGAAATAGTTTTGAAATAAATCTTTGTGGTTAACAAACTAAATTAAATATGTAGGCTAATAGATGTCTTCAGTGGAGAGAGTTTCCACCGCTTCCTTACGCCAAGAAAGTAAAAGAGTAAAGTGAAGAGTAAAAGTAAAGTATAGAGAAAGTAAAGGGGCTGAATGGAGGAGGTTCATTCTTTATCCTCGCGCTGCAGATGGTCTGTTTAACTTTTTTCTTGCTAGTAAAGCATTCAGTTTTTCTACTTACAAAGTCCTCTATGCAAATAGCAAATGCACCAGTAATATAATGAATATTGTTGGTTATGAGCATGTTCACCTCACAGCAAGAAGTTTGCAGGTTCGAGCCTCGGCTGGGTCAGCTGGCATTTCTGTGTGGAGTTTGCATGTTTGACATAGTTGGCAGACCATTCCGCTGTGGCAACCCCAGATTAATAAAGGGACTAAGCCGAAAAGTAGATGAATGAATGAATATTGGCTATATTATTAGTTATTTTGGAATATGAATAGCCAATATTGTTGGTTTTATTATATTGTTGGTTATATTGGGATATAAATAAATAATGTTGGTTGTATTGCTTTATTATTGGTTATATTGGAATACAAATAATAAATATTGTTGGTTATACTGGTTCTATTATTGTTATATTGGAATATGAACAACAGATATTGTTGGTCATATTGGTTATATTATAGGTTTTATTGGAATATGACTAATGAATATTGTTGATTGCATTATTGGTTATATCTGAATACGAATAACGGATATCGTTGGTTATGGTTATATTAGTGGTTATATTGGAATATGATATAATGATATAAAATAAGGTTAATTTCATTCAGCTTAAAATTTTAAAGCAACCAGAATTTTTTTACAGTGTGTGTGTGTGTGTGTGTGTATGTATATATAGTATGTTAATTTATTAAACATATGTATGAATAATACTAAAAAGTAATCTTATTTAATCTTATTATTATCATTATTATTTAATTGTGTAATAATATTAATGGTATAATATATTAATATTATATCATATTAATATATCAACAAACAAGCAAACAAACAAAAACTTTAAATA
This sequence comes from Danio rerio, assembly GCF_052040795.2. NCBI lineage: Eukaryota > Metazoa > Chordata > Actinopteri > Cypriniformes > Danionidae > Danio > Danio rerio. The sequence goes on along the minus strand of NC_141022.1, from coordinate 37,440,009 downwards.
GATAAAGTAATATACATTATTGTATAAATACATTTAAATAAGTTAATTTTAATGCATGAAATGAAAATATATAATAAATCAAATGAAAATTTAAAAAAAAAAAAAAAAAATATATATATATATATATATATATATATATATATATATATATATATATATATATGAAATTAGAATATAATTTACAATGTTTTCAAAAGATTAATTGATTTAATTTATATTGTCATTTCAAGAATTTAAAGTCACTTATTTTTTTTAATAATGTATGTTACTGTATCTGTTTAAAGTTTTTTGTTACTTATTTATTTGTTTGTTTTATTAATGGTGTAATATAAAAGGTAATAAAAATAATATTTGTATTTGCTGACATTCAACACTATATAGCTTTATAAAAAGCTTTAGAAATTACTATATATTTACCGTTCACATAGATTTTTTTAAAATAAAATTTTATTTCATGCACATCAATGAACTTTTAAAAAATGTGCTTATTCTATAATGTAGTTATTTTCAAATCTATTTTTTTTTTGTCACTTGTTAATTTATTTATTATATATGTTTTACAATTTCAGCTTAAACAGCACTCATCTTGGCCTGTTTTCCATAATGCAACACCTGCATCACATTTCCTCTCTGAGCCCCATCCCTCATGCCTTCATTACCTCAATCATGTTTGCCTTTACTCTTAAGCCCTCCACAGTTTGTCCTGGTCACAGGTTAGTGCTGTAAAAGAGCAGATAATCACTAGAGAAGTGTCAGTGTGGCCTGGGCTGACTTTTATTACCGCCTTTTCCTGAAACAGAGCCCTCTGCTGTAATGACAAAAATATTGCCATCTGTATGCAGTGAACAGCTTGTAAATAAAGATGAATCAGAGGTATTAGAACATAAAAACTCTTATTGCTGGATTGCCAGATGATGGCTAACAGATTGTTTTCATGTTAAAATGGACCCACTGACCTTAACTTTGAAATGTGAATGAGTGAGAAGTGATTGTTCAGAAATTCATATCATACAAACATTTATTTAATGAGCTGTAATGTAATTGTTTATAGCTTTTCTTCTATATTATTTCCAAATGAAATGTTTTCAGAAAAAAAAAGTAGAGCAGCCAGTGCTTTACCCACTGGGAAACTGTTGATTGGATCATACTCCTATGGATATCATGAAAACCTGAATACATCATTTATGATAAATTCTATAAAACAAAAATTCCACACAAAAATCTATTTTGACCTCCTGCTGGCTTTAATATGCATGTTTGTGATCTTGCAATATTTAACATTACATTTGACTATATATTTATAGGGGTGCCCAAACTTTTTCTTATGAACGGCCAAGAACCAAGCTTGATTGGGGTCAGTGGGCCGAAGGTAAATATAGTTGCCATGGGTTAATTTCCTAATTTGTTTTATAATGTTAAAATGATTAGAAAACATTGCTTTAAATTAACTAATATAAGTTTAAAACATTTTACAATGAACTTAAAAACAAAAGAATCTCATTTATAACAGAATTACAGTAGTTTTTGATTTGCTCGCCAATGTCGAGTGACAGTATTTACATTTTTAAAAATCAGATTCATTTAATTGAAACATTTAAATTCAGTTTACTTACAATAAAACAAACAAAAAGGTTACATGAAATTAGAAATGATGACCTCTGTGTTAAAGACATTCGTCTGTTAAGGTAAAAAACAGAATATAAAATTTATTAGAAAGTTATAATGGTAGGGATATAGAGGATATATAGGCTGTTAACTGTCATTAAAAATGCTGGGTTGTTGGTTGGGTCAAATATGAAGAAACCAAACATCAATTTTCCAATTCAATTAAAAAATTCGGCATTCGCTCCAATCCTCTCTATGATTCTCTCAGTCAAATGGGACAGTGGGCCAAATCAAAGGTTACAATGGGCCAACTTTGATTTATATAGACAAACCCAACGTTGAATATGCATACTATATAAGACAACATGATTTAATTGGCATAAATTATCTGGAATAAGTTTTTAAAATTAGATTAATAAGCCAACTTTAACCAGCTTGTTGGGTTTGTCCATATTTTGGTTTGAAATAACGCTACGTTTTTTTGATTACAAAGGGATTTTTTAAAAGTAAAAAATAGAATATAAACCAGTGGTCACCAAACTTGTTCCTGGAGGGCCGGTGTCCTGGAGATTTTAGCTCCAACCCTAATCAAACACACCTGAACAAGCAAATCAAGGTCTTAATAGGTATAGTTGAAACACAGGCAGGTGTGTTGAGGCAAGTTGTTAAATCCTGCAGGGACACTGGCCCTCCAGGACCGAGATTGGTGACCCCTGATATAAACTATAGAAAGGCGGGATGGTGGCTCAATGGCTAGCACTGTCAACTCACAGCAAGAAGGTCACTGGTTTGAGCCCCGGCTGGGTCAGGAGGCATTTCTGTGTGAAGTTTGCATGTTCTCCCTGTGTTCGTGTGGGTTTCCCACACAGTCCAAAGACATGCGCTGGTGAATTGGATTACCTTAATTGACAGTAGTCTATGAGTGCATGTGACGTGTGTAAATGAATAAATGTATGGGTGTTTCCCAGTACTGGTTGTGGCTGGAAGGTCTTCCTGTGTAAAACATATGCTGGAATAGTTGGTGGTTCATTGATAAACAAGAAACACTTTCATTCATTCATTCATTTTCTTTTTGGCTTAATCCCCTTATTCATCAGGGGTCACCACAACAGAATGAACCACCAACTTATTCAGCATATGTTTTAGGCAGCGGATGCCCTTCCAGCTGCAACCCAACAGTGGGAAACACCAATAAACACTAATTCACACATATACACGGACAATTTAGCTTACCCAATTGACCTATAGTGCATGTCTTTGGACTATGGGAGACACCGGAGCACCCAAAGGAAACCGATGCGAACATGGGGAGAACATGCAAACTCCACACAGAAATACCATCTGACCCAGTTGAGGCTCGAACCAGTGACCTTCTTGCTGTAAGGCGACAGTACTGCACCACCGTGCTGCCTTATCGACACTTTTAAACCCATAAATCCATATTTGACCCAACACTGACTGAATTACTACAACCCAACATTTTTTAGAATGTATGTTACAGATTCCACATGCAGAACAACATCTCAACATCTCCTTCTGCAGAATTAGATATACAACAGTGTTTGATTGAATGTTTAGGCTTGTTTTGCATTGCACACATCTGTTTCAACCAATCTACTTTCAATGATGCACATCACCAACATTTCGTATCATTTCCCTCCCACAGCCCAAACCAAAAGCAGATTTGCTTGCTTAGCTGGACATAAAAATGTAAATGAGAATGCTTGTTTTTGCACTCTGTTTGTGATCATTTAACGTGACCCCACAGAAATTGCAGCGGTCCGTTCAGGCAGCACACCAGATGTTAAACCAGGGTCATGTAATCCATATGAGATTTCTCGGGTTATCCTTTAAAAAAACAAGAGATTCACTTTACAAAAGAAGAAAAGATAAGGTGGCCAGAGTTTTGTGCACTGTGAATCACCAACAGTAACTGTTAGGAAACATAGCTAAGGTGTTAGTTTATCACACAAACACTCTGAGCTTTAACACCAATATTTCTTTAGCTCTAACTTTTCTTTCTGCTTTTTATTTTTTTCTAAAGGAGGCAGCCTGCCCTGTTATTCCAATGTTTCTTCTGCAGGCAGCGACCAATGAAGCTCATCTCCTGTCCAGAGAAAACAAAGCTAAGCCACATTCCCAGAGTTCAATTTGCTGTTACATCGGAGGTCTGTGAATTGGGGTTTGGGCCATGCCTGTTGACTGAGGGGATCTGGGTGGAGAGAAGAGAAGACTTTACATTCTGACTGTGAAACTGGACGTTTAGTTCTCTGTGAACTTTAGGACAAGGGAGCTTTGTTGATGTGGGAAGCAAAAAGCTATTATAAAAATGTGCTACAGTAAACGTTCCTAAATAGTTACTAGGTACAGCTGTTATTACTGTAATAAAACCATAATAAAAATTGGATGTTTCAACATTCGGTATTGTTTCTGTCAGTTTATGACATTGATTTTTTATGACAGTGGCAAGTAATACCGCATTACCACAATTTATTATGATTATTTTATTTTTTTAGAAGTGTTGGATGCTACGAAGATGGAAAACGAGTTGTTAAAAGCAGTGTTTATGACATAATCTTTTCTTGTATTGATATCATTTTCTTTTATATTACCTGCCTGCTCTACCAAACGGTTGACCATATTTTGACTCTTTTAAATGATGGTTTACATACACAGCATTGTCGGTTTACAAACAAATCAAACACACATAATCCTGTTGCACTACTACACTTTTTGCCTTTATTAGATAGGACGGTAATGAGACAGGAAGCGAAGTTGGAGAGATAGAGAGGGGTGGGGGGGGGGGGGGGGGGGGGTAGGGAAATGTCCTCGAGCTGGGATTCAAACTCAGGACGCCCTGACATGCTACTGTACCATATGTCGACACTCTAACCACTAGGCTATTACGTCAACTACTACACTTGATTTTGATTTTATTGTAAAAACAAACAAACAAAAAAACAAGAAAATTTTTAAATCAAATCAAATTAAATCACTTTTACTGTCACATCCGCAAGTGCACTATGATGAGTGAAAAGCTTAGGTGCTGGCTCAAGACCCAGACCCAAAATAAAACAATATACAGTACTATTAGCAATGTTGACAGTAATATGTAAAAGACAATAAATACATGATTGACAGTAGGTTAAGAAAGAGCCACATAGACAAGTACACAGTCAAAAAGGTGTGCACATAGTTTGATAGTTTGACTGTCAAACTATAGTCAAACGTAAATGATAATCTAAAATATTTTATGGCATACTTCAAAAAATAAAGATGATTTAGTATTAAAATAGTTTTATTTTGATTATGTTTTTAAATAAATTGGTCTTTTACACTTCATATATTCTGATTTTTCATACATTCTGATTTTCATTTACCATAAACCGACATGTCTACTATTTGGTAGAGGTTTTTTTTAATTATGGAACGTGTTGAAAAAATGCATTGAGTGTTTTAACTAGTGACATTAGTAGTTAAGAAATGCTATCCAAAAATGTTTTTCTTGGTGGGGCAGTTAAAGGGTTAAACATAATAGGGTGAGCCTAAAGTTGGACATTGCCTAATGTGGGACACCTATGATATATAAAACTATTTAAAAAAATATCTGGGTATTTTATGCAAAAGTATTTTTAAAATAAAACAAAACATGAAGGAAGAATAAATCATATTTAACTATCTTGTTATATTAATTTAAAAAAAGAAGTATACCATAGTGTTTGTTATCGTCATTCATTCATTCATTCATTTTTTTTTGTTTATTCCCCTTATTCATCAGGGGTCGCTACAGCAGAATGAACCGCCAACTTTTCTAGCTTATGTTTTACACAGCAGGTGCCCTTCCAGCTGCAACCCATCACGGGGAAACATCCATTCACATGCATACACTACAGCCAATTTAGTTTATTCAATTCACCTATAGCGTATGTCTTTGGACTGAGGGGGATACTGGAGCACTGGGAGGAAACCCACGCCAACACGGGGAGAACATGCCAACTCCACACAGAAATGCCAAATGACCCAGCCAGGGCTTGAACCAGTGACCTTCTTGCTGTGAGGCGACAGTGCTAACTACTTAGCCACCGTGTCTCCCAGTTTGATATAGTATAAAATGAAAAAAAGCAACAACTAAATACTTTATCATAAAATTCAATATGCCCATTCAACGCATATTTTTAATAAACCTGCTAAACAGGCCCAGTAAATGAAAATTTTTCTGGAAAATTAATACTTATGAGCATAACTAATACATTATAAATGCATTGTCTCGATTTAACACATTTATTAAAATTTCAGCATGTCAAATTCTTATCAATGTTTTTGAAAACCATGAATATTAAATACAAAGAAGAGGGCTGGGCAATAATATGCTACATAATAATTTTACAGAGTTTAGACTAGGTAAACTATTTGCATAGCTGCTTTGAAACAATAATTATTATGAAAAGCTCTATATAAATAAACGTGAATTGAACTTTACAAGCAAAAATTACAAAAATGGAAAACAAATAGCCTTATTCACAATCTGAATCATCTATATAACAACAATAGAAGAATACGTATCCAGTTCATTACAAACATATACCCAAACTACATCAAATCAAGATAAATACAAGTAATAATCGAAATTATCATCGAAATCCTCAGGCTTTCTCTTTCTGCTTCACACAGAGGAACCAATTCTCTCTGCGGAACCAAAGTTAGAGTCGTGTTTTCCATCCGACGCATTTCAAAGTAACGGTCTTATGTCATTATACAGAAATCTTGATAGTTTTTTTGCAGACTGCCAGAGATTAAACATTGTGACAGTTTTCACTTGTTATTAAACTTTTCATTTATCTAGTTAGAAACTCTCGGTTTTAACAGAACTTATTTGAAGACGGCGAGGCAAGCCTGATCCATATGAACGTCTGCTACAGTGCTGCAGCTTTCACGTGCACGGACTCGATACTTTACACATTATAAACATTTGATAATAAACACCGGTAAGTCGACTGTGTGTGTATTTCTGAACTCGTCTATAAATAGTAGCTTCAGAAGTAGTTATGTTTCATCGTGCGGCTCAGCTAACGAATGTAGATGATGAAATAAGAGTCCTGACAGGCGTAATGTCTTGAACATGACATGGAAATACATATATTCAACATAATACTCCGTCTGTCACTTTGCTGGATTGTTTTGTTGTTAGTGTTGTTGTTGTTTGTGGACTAAACGTGTTGTTTTGTTCTGCAAGTGTTCGGGATGGAGCTACAGGCGGTGCTGATGGCAGCCGGTGGAGGCTCCAGGATGATGGATCTCACCTATAACACCCCCAAACCTCTGCTTCCTGTGGGCAACAAACCCCTCATCTGGTACCCCCTTAACCTGCTGGAGAGAGTGGGCTTTGAAGGTAAACCTACTGTCTTATCAGATAACAAAGTTCATTAGAAGTGTCACCTGCTGAGTGGATGAGGTGTACAATATTCAACACCGTTATCTAGTAAACTGGGTATTTAACACACACTTTTTCATATTGTTATTTTAGATTTTGTAATTAGGGTCTGCCTATAAAGATTGTGTTGGTGGATATGACTGATATGCTCTGCATTTTTTGGTCATCTGTAATACAGTATGGGTACAAATGGTATTCAAATATCCTCTTTAATTATTATAGAGCTGGGCGATTAATTGAAAAGTAATAGAAATCGACATTCAGAACCTATAATCGATCAAATTTTTCCTTGTCAATTTTTTCAGTTACTTTCCCTAGTGTGTGGAATCATGTGAGCCTACTCTGTTAAGCCTGATATATACGTGTATGGTTTGGTGCAGCTTTTGAGTGGTCGCATGATTGCGCACCTCTCGAAAACTATAACTACACATCGCACATTTGCATTACATTGATGATGATTGGAAGCTGCAAAAGAGAAGCCTTAAGACAGCATATTTTCTATTACAATAAAACTATTATTCACATTAAAATATTTGTTTACAGATGATTCAAGAAATAGAGTTTAAAATATTATTAACAAGATATACAAGAGTTGTTTCATTCTAAATAGATTCTGCTTGCTTATTTCTTTTGAAAACATTGAAAATAATTGATTTTGTTTTTAAAAGTGCAAGTTATTTGTTTTCACTTTTTTTATAAGAAAATAGTGACTGTTCGTTTTAAGCAATGTTTGTTTTAATTTCAGTTGTTCAACATTGATGTTCAGTAAATAATCATAGATTGTAGATATCTTAATCAAGTAAAGCACCGTTCATTCAAAAATCTCTCACTTGTAAAATGTGAGCATATTTACTGTACAAAACCTGTCAGTGAACTATGAGGTCAAAAAAACAAATAAACAAAATAATCGTTCATTAATCGTAATCGAGTTAAAATGTTCAGTTAATTGAGATTGAGAGATTATTTTTAGTTTTATTATTATAAAGTAGGTTTCATCTGTAATTCAATCAAACAATCACCTTACTACAATCACCACTAAAATTAAATTACACATTAAAACATAGACGATGACGAAGAACAAAATCAAAGCAATGATGTCAATAAAACAATCAAACTAGTTTAAACTGCTGAACATCAAATGCTATTCTAAGTAAATGGGGTTTAAGTTTAGCTTTAAGTAGTGCTGCATTTGTGATGGTGTGTTGTTCGGTTATTTATATTTATATTTTTAGGTTATATTTATTATTGTATTTTTTTTTTCATGCGAATTAAGTAGGGCTGCACAATATATAGTTTCAGGATCAATATCGCAATGTGATCATTCGCATAAGTCACATCGCAAGTATGTGCAATGTTGAGTCTGGATTATAATGTAGCATATTGCAAGTGTTTTTTGAGGCCTACGACTGTCAGAGGCTTTTAAAGGCATGAGAATATTTACCATTTGCAACTTTAAATATTTAAATATTAATAATGATTAATTTTATCGAACTGTTTGTAAAATAAATACTTTGCATTATTATCTTACATTTGAATATTCAATTATTTTATACCTGATGACATTTTAACCTTTTCAAATAAAATTCAGTTTATTTAATTAGCATATTTAGATTTTTGAATTTATCTATGCTTGTAGATTGTTTCTTATATTTTATGCACTCTACTACAGAATTATCCCAATCAATCTGAAATTATAAATTCTTTCTAAACAGTTATTCCACTCATCTAGTGAAATTGTATTCATATCGCAATATATATCGTAGAATAAATTTTTTTTGCAATGCAAAATTTTTCCAATATCGTGCAGCCCTTGAATTAAATGTGTATATATATATATATATATATATATATATATATATATATATATATATATATATATATATATATATATATATATATATATATATATATATATATATATATACACACACACACACACAATAACCATCTAATAATCATTTGCAGGTTATTGCTGTTAGTTTACTTAGAGATTGTAGCAGTATAATTTTCCAAAACTTGCACGTTAATAATTCTCTTTGTTCCAGACACTAGGTTCAATAATACAAAAGACCTTAAAAAAGACAGTTATGCCAATATTTCATTAAAGGTGACTAAAAATGCACTTCAGTAAACCCAGGATTTATCAACAACATTAAAATGCTGTTCTGAGAATTTCTTTCTCTAGTTAAATGATAATAAGATGAGATCATGAGAAATATTTTATGTAACAGTCTACATAACAGATCTCACAGTTATATCATGCACTTTGTAAAAAAACAAAAACACATCCATTTAGCTGACTCATGGTTTTATAGCCAATCGGAAGCTCTGCTTGTAAATAGCTCTGAATGGATTTGCTGATAAGGGATTGGATGACATTATTGGAGGTGGGCTCTTAGAGAGTGGGTGTGTGTGTTGGACGATAAGTCAACAAAATTGCTTACAACACATTTAATCTGCAGGTGGTAATAATTTGTGCAGGCTGCTTAAATTGAACTAATAAAGTCCTTATTTCCTAAATAGGGAAGGTAGGGTAGTTTTTACAATTGGCTCACTAAAATGGCGTGGTTTCCACGTTACACCCACCCGCACACATGCTGCTTCTCAGTTTTAGTGTCAAGACTTTTTTTTTTCAGAAAACAGGAGCTTGATTTTAGAACTAGATCTTTCTAGTTTTGACTGCAAATTTTGAGCATAAGGATGTACACTACTGGTCAAACTTTTGGGATCAGTAGGATTTTTAAATGTTTTAAAATAATCTTATCCTGCTCACCAAGGCTGCATTTGTTTAATCAAAAATACAGTAAAAATTGTACAATTGACAAAATGTTGTTGCAGTATAAAATAACTGTTCAAATAGAGTAAAAATTTAGTTAATAGTTTAATCCAGTGAATTTAAAGATGAATTTTTAGCTTCATTACTCCAGTCTTCAGAGTCCCTCACGTGATCCTTTAGAAATCACTCTAATATTAATTATTGTTATTATTATTATTATTATTATTATTATTATTATTATTATTATTATTATTATTATTATTATTATTATTATTATTATTATTAATGGTAATAGTAATAAAAGCAACAACGTTGTTGGGCGATGTCAACCAATTTGGCATCATACGATGTCTAATGTGAAATTGCGATGGACGATGGCATCACTGAATTGAATATTTATGAATAATTAATTAATTTATAACAAAAAAATTATTTGTAGCCTACCGTTTCAACTACCTGACCCGCATGGTCTTTGTTTTTACTCATAACCAAATCATGAATAAATAAAGATAAATTACACACAAATTACCACCTGTCAATCACTTTTTCCACAGGACTCTGGCATTATAAAGGTGTTGAAAAACTTGGTTGGTAAAAAAAGGTGCACAACCAACAGAAACCAACCAACAGTATCTGAGGTTTCGCTAAAATTACCAAGTACAAGTGTGAAAGTGAAAGATTGAAGCAGTGTACTGATGCTGTGACACATTACCTGAAAAATTCAAAAGACTGAAGAGTCGTTAGATGGAGGCTAGATTAATTTAATATTACGTTTAAGAGTGAGACGCAATCCAGCATGACATCCTTGATAACCTGTCTGTAGTGCACTGCTTTCTGGGGTTCTGTGCTCAAAGCCCCCGTTGACAGCCTGTAGCTTAGACTTGTGCATACACTGCAGCTCATGCCAGAGTGTGCGTGTGTGGTCATGGATGTGCATATTCAGTGGTATAGTGTGGAGGGAGATCTGTTCAGAAAAGCTAGGTGAAACGCTAGTGTGGAGGTGGATTGTTTTCGTTCTAAAATGCCATTTTAAAACTAAGAATTTTTTTATTCTTATATCTAATATTTTTTGTGAGCGGGTTGCTGCTGCAACGGGGGCGTAGCAGAGGATCTCAATGCCGGCTCAGCATCGTGATGTCTATCAGCCATCGGGGATAGATGAAGGCATCGTCTATTGACCCGACCCTACTACATACAATAAGTAATAAATAAATATTTAATAAAGTATTTTACAATTTAACAATTGTCGTTACATTTAATAAATGTCGCCTTGATGAACAGAATAATTTTATATAAAAAAAAAAAAACTGACCCCAAACATTTGACCAGTAGTCACTCTACAGAAGTAACATTTTTTACATCTATTGCATGTGTTTTAAATGTACAAAAACTGTGTACAACTAAACTGTTAAAAGACAAATGAAATAAAGCCAAGGTATATTCAGCATAGCTTCTTTAGGCTGAAAGGACACTGAATGATAATATACAATTACACAATTGTAGTAGTCAAATGCACCCCAGACAACTAATGCTGGCCTGTTCCAACTGTAATAAATTGACTTCAGTCTAGTACTTGAGGACTAATGGCAGAGTGCCTTATTCTTTAAGCCAGCATTTTTTTTCCACAAACTAAGAAATAAGAGCCTTTCAGCAGGCCCACCCTTATTTTGGGGCAGCATAGCATATATAGCATAGCATAGAGCAGTATATTGTTTAATAATGCTATTAAGGATTAAAGTTATATAAATGAAATGATTCAAATATAAAATGAAATTAAAAAAAATATTCAATGAAACAAATGAATTAGGGATGCTCAAAATAATCGATTAACCGTTAACCGAAAGGGTGCGTTTGTAACCGATTAATGCTATTAGTTAAACGATTAAAAATATTATTTTATATATTTTTAGTTTGGCTGCTTAAGGGCCGATTGAATGCGCCTTTGGGTTAAAAGGGGCATCTTTTGCACGCGGCTCATCTCAGAGCAGCAGTTTGTGTTGTCAAGACAACTACAGAGAACTTTTGAAGAGCTTGGTTTCCACTACATTCATTCTTCCACGGCAGGGACCAAAATGCATCCGCCACGGCTACATTACCCATTCAAAACATTCAGTTATTGTTGTTGTTTTTATAGCGGATTATAATCGCACCAAAATGTATTAAAAGGTAAGTGGATTATAACAGCGCAAACTTTTCTGTAACCGTTTAGTGCTGTGCGCTATCTGTTTAACACTTTGAGGTTACGTGCTGACTGACTGACAGGTGCGCGATGCGTGAGGCCAGCAAACACAATGAGGCTTTCAGTTAAGATGAACACAGTTTCTATAGTTATACTTTATTTATAGATAAAGGTATATGGCTCTGTATATAATGTCTCTATCTTGCTGGAGTTTATAGCCGTTTCGCTTTACTTCAGGACGCATTAATGCCGCTCTGAAGGTCTAATCGCTGTTTTAAGTTATCCAGAGCTGTATGAATGTACAAATCCTGAATATCACAATATTATTAAATATTACAATTGTAACAACACAGACAGCAACACTTTTGCACAATCGATACCCAGCTGATTCAGTCGTTTCATAAGAGGACCGCGCTTCTCTTCTTTTTTCCTTGTCAACATAAAGGCAGTGAGATGTGCCTTGTTTTCAGCCCCTTCTTCAACTGCAAGACATACTTAACTTGCGGGACGATAACGTATAACCCATGCCTACAGACACATTTGCCAAAGAAGCAAAATGGAAGAAGAATATTGCTGTCTGATACAGACGTGTTGATACCAAATCAGCGCTGATGTTGACCTTGATCTGCGTAATAAAGCAACAAATAGGCTTTACGTTTTATTTTACAGCTTATAAAGCATGTATGCACATTAATGCAATATCATATTTAAACAACAAAACTGTTTACAAAAAGTCAACATATGCGCGCGTTGTTGTCTTTTCATCACGCAGCGCGTACTTGAACCGCGAGGGAGAGAGAGGAAACCATAGCAAGACATAATCTTTAAAATAATGATTTCTATTAAAAATGTAAAAAGGTTTTGTGATTTATAATAATAACAGCGGGGCATTAAATAAAGGCATATTTTCCGTGGAGCAAGCAATTTGAGGAAGTCAGCTATTTTTATTTGACGGAAGAAAAAAAGCAGCCTATGCCGGTTATTAAAAAGAATCAGTCAGTATTTTCGTTTTGTAATATAAATTAATTATTTAAGTGAAAATAATTTAGGGCAGTCCTATTCATTTTATTTAGATTATTCTGCTCTTCTGTGCTAAACACTGCAGGTGCGTGAAAATGCTCTATTGTTATGTTCTATTATTAATATGGTAGCATATAAAATTAAATCAGTATTTTAAAATGCAATATTTAATGTGTCAGACACAAAATAGACACGTCAATTTGTTTTATATAAAATTAATAGTAATCTGACCAGTTAACCGTTAATAACTGATTAATGAGCGGCGGTTGTCGGTTAGCAAAATTAACCGAAATGAGCATTAATGAATATGCTGTTACCTGTTTAATTAATTTCAATTCATAAGTTAAAAAGATATGTCATCTTTACTTTTTATGGCAGGACATGTTGCCAAAAATGCTGAGTTTATAATAAAAAATTAAACTAAATAAAATCTTAATTAAATGTAAATAAAAATGTGCATTTTAAAATGTATTTTAATTGACATTATTAAAAATATACATATTAAAACATTAAATAATCTACTTTTGGATTTTCTTTTTAAAAATGTGTTTAAAGAATGCTTTATTTTTCCTTTGAATTGATAAATTGTTCCTTCATTTTATTTTTACGTGTCAGTTTTAATACTTCACACACAGGACAACTTATTCATTCATACTGTAAATAACTGAAATAAGGGTGTTTGAAACCCTGTGTGTTCAATTCACTGATGAAGCACATATGAGAGCCAGTACAGGAGGCGTACCGTCTTGAGTGTCTGTGTTTAATGCCTTTATAATAATTAAATGTTTATTGTTCACACCTAGCCGTATTGACTAACCATGCGATCCAGCTGGTATGGAGTTTGTGGGTATGGCCCTTTGCCTGCTCAGCAGTACAGTATGGACCTTTATGTGTGGCACAGTCTGTCCTGTTAACAGCCAGAGAGCCAGCCAACAAGACCCTGCAATTAGCTTTTACAAGTCTTAGCATAAACTATGGTAAGTAAGCTGCTTCGTTAGAAAATATTTACGCAGTAAAGCAGAAATCATCTGAAGCAAAACTTCTTCCAATTGGCTGAAAGTCTCTCATACTGGGCATATGGTAGGTAATTCACAAAGAGTCAATTGAAGGTGTCTTGTCTAATATATATTTAACACATCTGAGGTGCCACAGCTAAAAAAGGATCAAGAAATGGTTTTGTGAAGTGAAATTGGCCTTTTCTATTTCCCTCATGACTTTTGCTGCTTTTTTTACCTTCCATTTTAACTGAGTAATCTCGTTATGGTCTATTTCAGAGGTGATTGTCATCACAACTAAAGAGGTTCAAAAGGCCCTCAGCACTGATCAACGCTTGAAGACGGATGTGAAGATGAAGTTGGATGTGGTGTGCATTCAAGAAGAGGCTGATATGGGCACCGCAGATGCTCTTCGACACATCCAGCAAAAGATCAAGGTTTGTCAATTGTCAATATCACACGATACTGCTGAGTTATAACATTTGTTGCATTGCCATTCGAACGTAGGTTCTTTTCATCCTCATACACAATTTCTCTCTAAACGCCTAACCATGTGACTTGATTGGTCTATTGGAATGATTAACCTAGGTGTTAATTCAAGAATGTGTTATTTGGCACAACTATAGACATTGTGAGTTAATAAAGGCATGACGTTATGTCAAGAAACTGCATAAGAACTTGTTTATGAATGATTACTTTTAGCTGGAAAAATCCCACCTTCGGATCTTAAGCCAATAATAAAAGGATATATTCTCAACAAATGGCAATCAGAATGGGATCAGTGCCCAGAAAATAAACTTTTTAAAATTCAACCTGAAATAGGAAAAAAATCTAATTTATTTTTTAAGTCAAGACAGGATGAGATTGTGTATAGAAGATGCTGCATTGGACACACGAGACTCACACATGAACATTTACTCAAAGGAGAAGAACCACCAAAATGCCTTTATTGCAACAGAAACCAAACAGTTAAACATATTCTTGTGGAATGCCCCATTTTTAATGTTATCAGACAACAATATTTATCTTGAGAGACTTTAAAGGAAATATTTTTAAATGTCAATCCATCTAAAGTTGTAGAATTTGTATCAAAAGGAAATCTTAAAAAACTGTTTTAGATTTTTATCTTGTATATTATCATTATTATTATTATTTATATATTTTACCTTGTACATTATTTATTGCTGTTGATGACTTTTAATTGTTAGAATATTTTTACTTGATCTATTTTCTTTTTGCCATGACATAGCCATAGAAGCTGAAATGGCAATAAAATTAAAACTCTCTCTCTCTCTCTTTTAGCTGGATGAAAACTTTGAAGGTTAAGTTTGCTAAATATGAACTAGATTTGTGCTGTTACTAAAACAATTTTACCATCACTATTGTACAATTAAAGTTGCAATAGGATATCTTGGAAAATGCTAACATTAGTCTGATAGCTCTGAAAGCCTGCTTCCCATCCTCTCTGCAATTACCACTCAAAGCCAGCATCCTGAATGCATAAATGTGCACTAGACATCTAGATCACTACAATACATCACGCAACATTCACCAGAGAGAAAAGTCTAGTTAGTAAATACAATATCAAACTTGCCATATAAAAAGAAGGTAGATTGTTGATATTTGAATGCGATTTTCTGTCTGAATTGCATCCGTGAACGCAGCAATGTTGTTATACTTTTTGTTTCAATAGAGGTATGATTCAATAGAGCATGATATTTTGACAGGCAGGTGGAATATCCATTCGCAATGTTCAGACTGAATGCTTTGGTTGGATAAACTTTTCTTGGTTCTACATTTTCCACAAAATATTAAAATGAATATAAATACATTTGCACCACTTAATTTAATGACTGCTATCAGGGTGTGAAAAGACCTTTTCACCTATTCACCTATTCCACCTTTAAGAGTGCTTTCACATTTGGTTCAATTGGTTGGATTGCACTGAAGTTCAATTGACCTGCTGTCCACCTATCAAACCTCTCAACAACCCTTGCACTTGATGGAAGCTGATTAAAATGGATTATATGCTGAATTATACAAATTCCATGTCAGTGAATAGGAAGTGGTTATTAGAAAATGGAAATAATAGCATAATTACTACATATGTAGACAAAGAAAATGTAAATGATAGATGTGTTCTCTTGACTTTATAAATTGACTTGAGAGCTTTTAATATTTTTGAATTCCCACACATTATATGCATTATTGGTGTTTGGAAAAAGTGAACGCGAGAGTCCTTCTCCTCTATTTTATTAAGTAGCATCAGTTTACACATTTCTGCAGCATAGTTAGCCACACTTTTTTAAAACATCTGGGAATTACCCTACTATTTAAGGTATTTCTTGAAAATTGTTAGAACTTCTCCAGTTCACATCTTAAAAAGATCGATGCACCGCCCCCGAACAGTATGTGTGAAAGTTCTGGAAAACCGTTTAATGCCTTGTTGTGATAAAAATATACACCTTTCAATTAGATGCCATTTATTCAAGCATATTCAGCTTTTGAAGAGGATCAAAAACATTCTTCAAAATTGTCCCAGACAAGAAAATTCAATACACATTTGGTTTTAGGACAACTTTAATGAAAGGCTCTCATCGACTTCAATACTGTATACATGAACTGATGTTGAATATGATAAAGAAGATATGATCTAATGATGAATATCGGCATTTGAATACTTCAAAGAACTGCCTATCATATTTGTAGTCTGGTTTGTAGCCAGCATTAATGTACGTTGTAGCAGATTTGACAAATGTGGCGTTCTCACTGATTAAAGAGGGTCACAAAAGAGTTAGCAACACGATGTGATGAATTTTCATCACTGTAAATATTGTACTAAACCTAGTTAGCCAAAGCATGGTGACTAAATGGAAGAAGCATAATCATGGCACAAGCATGCATGTCCATGTAAGCATAAGTTTGTGCCCAGAGGTGTGTAAAACCTGGCAGGCAAACACAGCCTCACCTGTGTCCCATGTGAGCTGGCCTGGGGTCAGTGGAATGAGGTGAGGGGCAGATCCTGTGTGCCACAGGGGGACCTTTGATCCGTGCAGCTCTGCAATGATGGCTCCAACTCTACAGAGTGCCTCATTTCACCTGCTGAATGCCTAGTGGCTAGAGACGACAAACTCCACAAACACATGATGTCAAAGGCCTTCCTCTACTCAGACTAATGCTCATGGGCCTACTGCAGGACTTGTGGGTGAGTTGTTATGTGGAATAAGACAGTAATGAAACATCCGTTGGGATTTTAGGGTCACTGTTGGGTTTAAGATTTTCTTACTATAGTTCCAGACTAAGCATTTGCTGTTGCATGGGTGTGGTGTAGTTAAGTGGTTAAAAATCTGGGCTAGTAACCAAAAGGTTGTAGGTTCGATTCACAAGCTTTCAATTTTTTATCCTTGAGCAATACATCTCAGTTGTGATTTTCTGTTTAATAATTGCAGTGGTTTCTATACAAATAGGCGTCATAAATACTGTATCCATCTAAACCAGAAAATATTTAGACACATTTACATGAAAATAAAATGCCATCACATTAAAATAAATACACAGATTTGAGGTCAGTAAGAGTTTTTGAAAGTACATCGAGGCTGCTTTTGATTAAAGTGAAAGATAACATTGTGAAATACAATACTTTTTTCAGTTTATACTTTATATATATATACTATATATACTATAATATATAAAGTTTCAGATAAGTTTCTGTAGCCAATAGCGCATTTCGAATAAATTACTAAACAATCTTTAAATGTTCATAGTTTTTTTTTAATGGATGATTGTAGGACTGGGCAGATAAATGATAATAAAACGAATCGCGATACATTTGATGTCAATAACAAGGACTTTTTTTACTCTATTGATCTACTAGCCAATCACACAGCAGAAATGTGCATCAATAGAAATCTAAAAGTGTGTTGATAATAGGTTTGCAACAATTAAAGATTTTGGTTGTTCGATTATAGTCTGAAGAGTAATCACGGTTCACGGTTATCACGGTTATTATGCATTCATTAATTTCAAAACACTTCTAGTTTAGAAAATCACATGAAAAACTCCTTATATTTTAAAGTGTTATTTATTGCTGCTCAGTTACCAAATATACTACAATAATGAAACAATATTAATAATACGTAACAATACAGCACAAAATAATAATAATAATATTAATAATAATAAACAAACAATAGTCCATTTCTTTTTGGACTTAAAAATAAGTGAAAAAAGTTTTTGGCATTTAAACAAGGAATAATTTTGCACTGAAAATAAATGACAGAACAATGAATGAATAAATAAGAATAAGTAAAAAATGTATTTGTCTAATGTAACTCTAAGCATCATATTAGCTAAGTATTTCCTTTTTAAAGAGAACAAATGTAGTCAAATGTAATTCTTTTCACGTGACTCGCGGTGAGTTCGCGGCTTTCTTTCAACTAGGTGTGCCTGGAAAGCATGAGCACGTGCACGTCATTCTCAAAATGCATGCAAGAAAAGAAATAACGAACTTGGGAGCACAAAATGAGAAGCCTTTATGATTAAATACCGTGAGGAATTAAAGCGCAGGTAATAGTAAAATCAGTTAATCCTTTCATCCCTAGTTGATAGAGATGTACTGAACTTTTGGCCACTGAAAATTTTCAGTTTAAATATGTTTATTATTAGAAATTTTTGCAAACATTCACTTAAAAAAACACTTTTTTTAATATAAACATAAATCTTACATTTTAATGATTAGACATTGGAAAGAAAAAAATAAATAAAAGAAAAAAAAACACCAACAACGAACAACATTCATAAAGAAATAAACAAAAAATAAAAATACACATGCATTCCCCCAACCAACCAACCAACCAACCACTGAAAATTGATCAGCCTAAAATATGTTATGCCATTTAATGGACCCTCTGATTTTTGTGGCTTTAGTCATTTTTGGGTTACTCTTTTTAAATAAGCATTGACAACTCATATCAAAATATATATCATCATCGTTCAATATGGAAAATAGTATCCAGATTAGATGTTTGCCATATTGCCCAGCCCTAGTTAATTGTAAAAATGTTTAAATTACAATTTTATTTAATGATTCAATACACAGGGTATCCACGAGGTCTTAAAAAATCTTAAAATATCAGAAATTTCAAAAACAAAATGTCAGGCCTTAAAAAGTCTTAAATTCACTGAAATATTGTTTTGTATGTCTTAAATCATTTTAAGCAGGTCTTAATTTTCCTCTGTCCAAGTAAAGCTACCTAATTTGGCCGACATCCATCCAATCACCAACAATCCATCTTAATCAAATCAAGAAATCTAAAAACAATTACACAGCTTCTCAAGATAATAACAGAGCAATATTGCCTTTACGTTATCTTCCATTCCTACAAAAGCTATTTACAGAAGCAAGGAGGGGTAAACATAATATTTGTAAATAGACATGAAACTTAAAGTTTTATAACAGAAATGCAATAGGTTGAATAGAAGTTATACTGAATCAATTTGGACCAAAAGTCAACAAATGTATATTTTTGATTATTTATGCAATTATGTAATTTGAAATTTGTGTATGCAGCTAGAGTTTTCTTGTTTTGACACATTAAAGTATGTTGCTAAGAAATAATTACATTAGATTTTTTTTTTTGGCAAGCAAAAAAAATCCATTGGCCCAACCGAGCCATTAAAAATAATTATTACTGTTTAGCCTTGTTTAAGTCTAAAATTTTGTTCATAATGGTCTTAAAATGCTCTTTTTAAAATACAATTTCTAATCAAATCTAAATTTAAAGTAAATGCTTTTATTTAAATTGTGTGCTTGGATACATTTTCATTACATTTGACAAAAAAATAAAAAAATCAGCATGCTGATAAAATACTTTGCAGTGTAAAATATAAGTTACAAAAAAAATTAAAAATCCCCCGACTAGTGGTCCCAGACTTTTGTGCCCCACTGAAGTCATTTTGGAAAATAACAGCTGCTAAAAGATTAATTAAATTCTTCCTGTGGTCCAAATATTGTGTCTATCATAATCAGATACATTAGTGCATTTGTTCACTTGTATCATACTTTTTCCACACCGCACTTATGAAAGTGTAAAATCTCAGACAGAGGGATGTCTTAAACATGTGCGAACGCTCATCGCAGGAGATTAGCTCTCAATAAATATCAGTGCAGTGGAAAAGAGAATGTTGAGGAGGAGGGCCTGCCGGAGCACGCTAACAGCACAGATGCATTTATTTCTAATCCTAGAGAGAAATGAGAGATTAAAAGCATTGAGTTGCAGAGCCCTCCAGTGCACGAACAGCCCCACTACGTGTTGAGAGATGAGCGCTGGCAATAGGGGCCCTAAATCCCCATTTATTGTATGGTCTAAACACATAGTCTACTCCCTTGCTTCAGCAAACAACAAGGACATAATGGAAGCATCTGACAGAGTGCCCGACTCTTAAAGCACTCTTTCATTAGCCTGTGTTTGAGTTCATACTGATGCATTGAGTCAATGTTTGTACAGAAACTGAATAATCTTCGTGTTGTGTAGCATTCTGCTGGCTTTTGTTAGTAATAAGGCTCTGAGTTCACCAAGATCAAGTCGTTCCCGATCAACTTGTGTACTCATTTTTCCTGAAAAAATGCACTTACACATTTTAGTGTGCTCCAGGTGGTCTGGGGGAAAAGAAAATCAGCATTTTTTGCTCAGTTTTTGGCCTTTGAGATGATTTTTATGTACAATGTAAAATTTTGACGTCAATGAATTAAACCAAGAAATAATCCCCAGAGTCTCTATCAGCTTAAGTCTCAAGAGTTCAGAGTTGTTGTTTTTTCCAATTTTATTATGTTTTGTTAGAAACAAATATTTATATATATATATATAATTTTCCTCCATATGGACTTTTAAATCACATGGAATTTGTTGGTTGGAGACGCTACAACACTGTTAGAAAAATGGGTATGGTTGGGGTCCATTTGTGAACACTTGGGGTACAAATGGTGAATTTGTACCATCAATGATTCATAGTAGCACCTTATGGTAAGGGTAAAAATTGTACAAATATGTTTTTAACTCTCAAAGGGTCCATAATTGGACCATTTAAGGGCCAAATAAAGGTACAATTTCTTCTTGTGTGAAAAAGAGCAAGTCATGGTGTATGAAACAGTTATTCATTTATGTCAAGACAATAATTGTCATGAGTTGGTTATTTGGTGGAAATGCACAAAATCCTGTGCATTAACAATAAAATGATTTCATAATATTAAACATGGCCGCATAATTGATATTATAAATGAATAACTTTAATTTAAGTTTGTTTATTTTAACTTTGAGTTAAGTGAAATGAGGTATAAAACGTAACAAAATAATACTTACAAAATAATACACCTGAGGACAAATAATAGATTTAAAAGACCAAAACATTGAGTCGATGTTTGTACAGAAATTGAATAATCTTCGTGTTGTGCAGCATTCTGCTGGCTTTTGTTAATAATAAGGCTCAGAGTTCACCAGGATCATGTCATTCTCGATCAACTTTTGTACTCATTTTTGTTCTCAGTTTTGCTCAGTTTTTGGCCTTTGAGATTATTTCTATGTACAATGCAAAATTTTGACGTCACTAAATTAAACCAAGAAATACCCGTCTCTGTCAGCTTGAGTCTCGAGTTCATAGTTGTTTTTTTTTACAATTTCATTATGTTTTGTCAGAGGAAAATTGGACTTATGGACTTATAAATCACACGTCATCTTTTGGTAGAAGAACTTACAAAGGCAATTGCCTAATCACAACAGTGCTGATATAGAGCAATATACAACAGGTAAATAATATAGGCAAATACTTAAGAAACAACTTCAAGTGTCTTAAAAACCTTTCACAAGACTGCTTTAAGGAATGCTAGTATTGGCAGTTGTAAAAATTTTCAAACAGTTCCTGTGTTGATTTATATACAGTTTTCCATAGCAATCCCAGCATATCTATCCAAATATGTGCCGATGTAGTGCAAAAATATATTACAAAATGCGGCAACACCAAAGCTCCAAAAATACATACAAAGCGTGTAACGTTTGAGCACACCGACTCTTCATTAGACAGTATTGATCACGGCATGTTGCTCTTTTTATACACTTCCGGATCGCATGATCTCATAAATTATCTCACAACAAAAACAAAATCGAAAAATGCACATTAGTAAATTTAAATTGCACAACTTACATATTCAAAAAAAAAAAATAAATAAATAAACAAATCCTAATAAAACATCAGAAATAAAAAAAAACATAACAAAAAATAACAAAATGTAGACAAAAATTGACATGGGGTGAACAATGTTGTTTTAATAATTAAAATGAATTATTTTATTTATTATAATGAATTTAAGTGTATGTAATTTTAGATGCAATTTTTTACATGTCTTAAACATCCAAATTAAAGTACAGTTTTGTATGTGATTTTAAATTGAATTGTCAGTTGATTAATTGTTAAAATAGTTTAATTTGATTAAATTTTGCCTTCAAACAAAGAGGTTTCACACACTTGTCTAACACAATCACAAATGTTTCACGGAATGATGATGAAATAATATTTCAGTCATATTTTGACATTTTAATAACTTTTGACATTTTAAACACTTTCAGTTCTTTGAAACACTGACGAAAACACTTTACTAGCTTTTAATGTGCATTTACTTAGCTAATTGGTAAATCCTTGACATAAATATATACAGTATTTGGGCTAAAATTATTGTGAGTAATCGCATCCAAAATAAAAGTTTGTTTAGACGTGTGTGTGTTTGTACCGTGTGTAATTATTATGTATATATAAATACACAATTGCATACATATATTTAAGAAAAAATGTATTTATATTTAGATATACAAATTAAATAGTATTTGAAATAGCTATGTAACACAAAATTCTTTTGAATAGCTTCGTTTCTATGTATGTGTGTGTTATTCACTTATACATTACAAATATAAATAACACACACCCATATATTATGTCAAAACAAACTTTTATTTTGGATGTGACTAATCTTTGGCCAGCACTAATATTTTCTTAGTATTAATCTTGTTTTCTTTGGTCAAACTCTATAGGTTTGCCAGTGAATCTCTTTTTAAATTGCAACATTTTTTTATGCAAATGTTTATTGTTTTTCAGCCTGCAACTTAACATAGTAATGACAGCCCAATTGTGAGCCCGCGTCCATAGCGGCAGCTGACAGAGCTGCACTTCTCCTTCCCTTCCTTTTTATTCCCTCATATCCTGCGTTCGTCTCTCCACCCTCTTCCTCCGCTCTCCTCTTGGGTGGTCTCACCTGGCAGGCCCAGGGGGCAGCCAAGCAGAACTGGGAGTGTCTGTGGGTGGCCTGACCTCCCTGTGCCTCTCCTCCAGAGCAGCGCAGAACCACGGCCTACACTGAAAGGCCCAGCGTCAGCGTCAGAGTCAGCGGCGCTCAGATGATCCAACAGCTGACGCCCACTGCAGGACTGATCCAGCCTTCCGCCGGCCAAGAGGGCACGACCATTGTCAGGCCTCAGGCATTTGGCCACTTGTCGTGTCCCCTCAAAAATAGAAACCCCAACTATGAAATGCTAAGTGGTTAGAGCTGCAGGGACAGATCGATTTACTTGGGTGGTTTACGATGGGTGGCCTGGCGTTGGTCACATTTTTTGCGTTTCATCAGCGCACATTCCTGGTCGACTGTGAAGTCATGGTAAATGTTTGGATGTTTGAGCGTTGGCTGTTCTGTGGTTGCTTCGACTTCGCTCTGCAATTCTTTCATGTACTGCGGGAATGGAGTGCACATTTACAGACATAGCCTGACTTTTGGCTATTTTGGTGACTGCACTTAAAGCAATAGTTCACCCAGGATTGAAAAACAAAAGAAATGTTTTCATTTACTTCACCTCGTGTCATTAAAACTTGTTTAAAAACATGTTTATCTGTGACATTCAGAAGATATCTTTAAAAATGTTGAATCGATGCGTACAATTAACTTGAGTTTAATTTAGGCTAAATCCTCTCATATTTAAAGCCCATTTATTTATTTTATCTGCTAAATATCTTGAAAATTTTGACAAGCTGAATGGTTATATACTGTTCAAATAGAGGATTCTTTTTTATGTCTTGCAAAGCAATAAAGCCAGCTCCATATGGCATAGTGTATTTAGACTTGAATTATAGCAGTGTAGTTTGAATTGCCTAATCTGTCAGCATGATGCTGGTGAATTGAAGGTGTTGCACAAACTTATTGCTGTGATCAGTGGCTTTTTTTTGGTGCAGCTTTCTCACCACTGTTATTTAAGATTTTATGTTGTAAGAGAAGAGCATAGCTTATATTTATATATTTATGATGCATGTAGCAGTCTTAGTGCTCATTATAATTATTGATTTGATCCCTTTTTCATTTTATAACTACAAACAAACAAAACAACTTCAGTCTTCTGTGCATTGTGTGCATGAGTGTGAGCACGAGTAGCAAGTTGCTGGGTACAGTTGACTTAATGGCCACAGGTGTCACTAATAGCAATGGTTTCTACATATAGCCTCTTCAATGAGAAAAATCGCAGAAAAAAAGATGCTAATTATTTACAAATGAAAACAATTTCATGCCACACCTGTGGTTCTCAATCAGGGGACTGGGATTAAACAACCAGAACTGTGTCCAGGCGGGTGTGCACAGGGTCTTAAAATGTCTTTAATCAAGTTAAGTTAATCAAGTTTCAACTAAATGTGTAACTTAATACTTTTAGTCAGTTGGATTGATGTAAATAAGAGATGACTAGTAAAGTTAATTTGATTCAACTAAATAGTTCAGCAAGATTTTATTTATTTATTTATTTTTACAGTTTACAAATATAGTCTACTTAAAGAAGTAAATGAACACATTTGTGCACCAGAAAGAATGCCGTTTTGTTTGCTGGTTGATTAAATCCCACACAAATTTGTTTTTCAACTACTTGGTCAGTCCCTATAATTGTATTTAGCACTTAGCCAGCTGTCTATTAGTATTTAAACTAAGTATTTCGATTTTTGTCTTGTATACAAACGTTGCTTTAATTAAATATTATTTTATTTTGAAACATACACTATTAGGCTTCTGCTCTGGAGGCTATCTTGTGGTCAGTTGTGGAATTTCATTCAGTATGTAAATGCTCACAATGCATTATAGGTGTTTTCTATCTGTTGAGTGTACATGGGTTGTACACTTGTTATTGCAGTGCATTATGGGATTTATTGAGTGTACTTCAATTCATCCACTATAGTTTAGGACATCCCTAGAAGATTAACGGTATAGGCTGTGATTCCGGGTACAGTTCCAGTGGCCGTTTAAACAACTGGAAAATCATGGGGAATTTTTAAAAACAGTTGTGGACAATAATTGTTCTTGGTGGGTTTTATAGTTAACTAAAACTAAAATCATGAAAACTGTTAATTGAAGTAAAAAGTTAACTTGAATATTTTTTTCTCTCAACATCTTCAGTGTGTAACTTGATGTTTAGCTGGACCAAAAGCTTAAATCACAATGTATACAAACTTTATTAACACTAAAAACTATAAAGACAAACTATAAAAATATTAATAAACCAATGTTATTGTTTAATAAAACAATGTTATCTCTAAAATAACACTAAATTAACAGTTGCTTGAGAACCACTGTGATAAACATTGCTGAAATGCACCCCTTGGGTCCGATCGCTTTCATTAAACACTGGCAGTAACAGTATTATGATATGCTTATTATAAATAATTAGAATAAACAATTCTTCCTCCAAGTAATGTACTTCATTAGTCTATCTGTTTACACTTGGCAAGCAATGCAGTAATTTAAGATGTTTGATCAGAGCTGTCTGTGTATATCGCCTGTTTTACAGCGACTTTGAATGTGGCTCAGAACTTTAAAATGACTTGCACATTATTTTCTTATATTTATTGAATTAATGAAAGTTATTCTAATCACATTTCTACTTTTCTGTTTTCATTGATCATTTTCAAAGCATTTCTGTATGATTTTGTCTAAGGCTGCACAATAAATCATTACAGCATTGATATCGCAAAGTGCGCATCCACAATAGTCACATCGCAGGATCTGCAATATAGAGTCGGAATTAGGAATGTCCCGATTATTTTTTTCCCCCTTTGATTCCAAGTCATTTGATTTTGAGTAGCGAGACCGAACCCCAATCCGATACTTTTATAATACATAAAAAATAATAAAGAAGAGGGAAGAAACAGATCTAGGATGTTCCTTATTTTTTTATTTAATTCACCTTATTTTAACATTCATCAACTCTCCTTACAAACAGCATGAGGCAGCTTGAACAATCAAGTAATAAATTGCTTAAATTCGTCTGCAACAGTAAATATAAAAAAAGCCAATATAAAAACAAATAGCACCTCAACTTAAAATACCCGGCAGGCAATCCCAAGTTTACATATCTCACAGTTTGCTATGGCAATGTTGTCGTCATCAACTTTATAATACCTCATACTTTACGTTTCAAGCTGCTTCTGTGCCCTACTTTGCCTACATTTAACCAATAGCGTCTCTGCAACAAAGTGTATCATGCCGTACGCATTGCTGTTTTCGTGTGAAGTCAAGGAAGAGGTGCCACCGCATAGCTACAGATGTGTTCAAAAATTATGAGAATATTGGAGTCCTGATCGGGAGGTAACATTTGACTCCGATTGAGTCTAAACCGCGTGATCAGGCCCAATTTCTGATTACATGATCAGATCCGGACATCGCTAGTCGGGATTATAGTTGACCAGGAGCCACAGTTGAAAACATACATGATTTGTGGGGTCATGGATTTTTCAGCACCACACTCGATACCAAGGGGTACAAAAGTCGTTATATGAAGCAAGAGATCATGATGACATATAATGACGTGTGCAGGTGTTGTAGAGGTGTCCCAGTTCTTAGGGGTAGATTTTGAAGCCCTTCCCCTACACACAAGGGGTAGGGGTACAAAAATAGAATTGGGATTGGGCCTATATTTTATGCATGGTTCACTCCAAACAAAATTATCCCAGTCAGTCTCACTCACTCACTATCCTTGGACTTACTTTTACCACAGCAGAATGAACCACCAATTACTCAACTTAGCACTAGGAAGTCATCCCAGTCAACCTAATGTTATTAATTCTTTCAAAATAGAGCTGTTCAAGGCAACTGGTAAAATTATACTTAATATCGCAATATGTATCGCAGAAAAATATTGAAGTATGAAGAAGTTTGTTTCTTGTCACCGTCGCCACTGGCTTGCTTGGTTTGGGACTTGTGGAGCTGGGCATTGATGAATTTGCTCTGAAATTTAAACCACACTGAACTGGACTAAACTGGACCTAATCTCTGAAACTGGACGGACACAGTTTCAGTTTACTTGAACTTTTATGTTAAGCTGCTTTGACACAATCTACATTGTAAAAGTGCTATAGAAATAAACATGAATTCAATTGAGTTGAATAAAATATCATAATATCAGTTTTTACCAATATCTTGCGCTCCTAATTCTGTCAGATAATGCCATTTAAACAATAAATAAATTGTACAATGATTTCCCCTGAAATATGTGCATAATACATAAACAGTAGTGGAGGTTGTGTATGGTTCTGACTATTTTGAATTTGTAAGGCTTCATATGTGTGAAATTTAATATAAGCATTCTGGGTTCGCCGTGGTTGATGGAGAAGCATTTATCTCCTTCCTCAGTAGCACAGTTAGCTCAGCCTAAGCAGACATCGCTGTGCACCCTGTTATCTTTCGAGCATGTGTCCGCCGGTGGCTCCTGGGTTTTCTGCTCCGGGGCCAGAACAAGAGAACCGGAACTGTATCGGAGCAGAGCGTCACGGCAGGGCCTCTCTCTGGGCCTCCCCAATGAGGCATGCAGCTCTGCCTGAGCCAGGCACGCTCTGACGGCCTGTTCCCCACTCCTGCTCCCATGTTTATTTATCCACAGGCCTGAGATGGACTGAGCAGATGGGAACCAGACAACTCAAACAGAAACAATGGCAAAGGCGAGCAGGATTTATCGCTGGGTTCCTCTCCATGCCTGCGCTCACTCATACACACACTCACGCACACGTGTACACACGCAAACTGTAGCATAGCACGGCACTTATTTGAGAAGCTGGAACTTTTGTTTTCTCACGTCATTCTCTTTTGTCGTTGTGACTATTGTCAGGAGTCCATGTAGTCCAGTGTCTTATGCCATAGAAGTTACTTTTTGAGGATCTGAGTCATCTGACTTTTTGTGAAACAGATCGAAACTGATGTTTTTAACTGGTCTTCACTAATAAATTGTTCATTTCAAATTAATATTGTGTCTTTAATGTAGGGCTGGGCAATATATACTCATTTTGTCAGTAAAACCAGTACTAGTAGACCTCCATTACATGCTTTCAGATGGAGCAGCATTTACTACACAGTCAAAGTACCCTGACAAGCTATGTAAAATTACTTCAAAACTGAATTATCAGTAATAATGACATTGAAATAATTGTTCTGTGATCATGACAGATGTTTTTATCTCTTCTCAGTGAACTACAGCTCAGTGTAGTAAATGCTCCTTGTGAAAATACCACATATAGTTTTACTCAACTTTCTTCATAACTTCAGTTGTGTGTGTGTGGAATAAATCCTTTTAGAGATGATTCCGCATTCGTGTGATTATTAGTCATGCTGAATTAATGAAAGCGGTTAATTCTTTTGTTTATTATTCAACACTATGGGGATTTCCCTTTTTTTTTCTTCATGACTTATTTTGAGCCTCCCCGGCTTTCGGAGTAGATTTACTGCACAACCATGCTTCCCTGATAAGCTGTGCATGACAGTTGCTGCTTTGCTCAGTTATGTTTGCAATTTTCATTTCTATTTATAACCCAGCCCTTCTTTAAAGTAGGCTTTGAGAATCAGATCTGTCCAATTCATCTGAGATGCAAATATTAAAATGGGACCGAAATGGCAAAGAAACCACACAGCAAGTCCAGAGAAACATGCTAATAATCAAACTGAATAGAAACTCTCCTTTTACAAACAATAGCATTCATATCATAATTGTTATTATTACTTTGAGTGAAACATTCTGCTGTACAGTGAGGATCTATTTCTGCAACAATTTCATTAAGTTAAACCAAACTTTTACCTTTTATTTTGTGTTATCATAAAGTGTACAAGTGTATGTGCATATTTGATATTAGTGTTTTTTTTTCTTATAATAATCTTAAAACCAGCACAGAAATATCTTCCTTTGGATTTTATGTATATACAAATGTCAAATTCTATGGCTTTCCGTGTTATACAGCTGATTTCTTTTATTTCTTTTAGTTTTCCTAAATTCTGGAGCATAAAATACCTGTATTGTGGTCAGCAACTAAAATGATGTCAAGGCCTTCCATTTTGAAGCGATACTAAACTACAGTAAAAAATCAAACCAGACTGAAGCAGGCTGAACCCAGTCTTGTAGATCTAAGTCATACCATGCCATGGGAAAAACGGCTTTTCTGAAAGCCTGGTTGTTCCTTTTTGTACCACCCAGTTTCATGAGAATATGCCAGTAAGAAGTCAGTATGCAGGACTTAAATTGAATATAATAGTCTAACAAGCTGAAACAATATGTGTGAGGTGTGAAATATTGACCCAAGCCATGGCAAAATAAACCGAACAAAATGTTATTGTGCTGATGGAACACAAGCACTTGGTAAAACAGCTTTACAAATGTTAATTTGATAGGGCACAAGATGTGCTTCAAGAACACTGGCTCTTGTTGAATATTGTCCCATTTCTGACATTATATCCATTCATCCATCTGACTTTGTCTGTCCCTCCTTCGTTTAAACTTTCACCAATTTGTAACAGTAATGTACTCTATGACTCTTTTTCAAATAGTTTTTTGACTTTTACACTGTAAAAAATAAACGGTAAAATGTATAGTAAAAAAGAAGCTGTTGTTGCCAGTATTTCACTGTTAAAAATACAGTACAAGCCGTAAAGTCATTTCTAATTTTTATAGTAAACTACTGTATTTCATTCAATTATAGTGTAATGCACCAGTGTTTTTGAAGTGCTAACATCTACAAATCATATCCTTTGTTACACAGACAAAAAGTCAACCATAAACATATGGTGAGTAGAAAGTTATGAAAAAAAACTTTTCCCACAAGCAGGGAAGCATGCCAAATATATAGAAGGAGCTCGGTGCCGATAGCTAATGGGTTTTTAAAAAATAAAACAATTTTGAAAAAACATACTTTGTTAACAAAAAGCATGAAAAGTAATGTTTTATGCAGGGAATTCTCAGAAAGTCAATTTACGGTTATTCAGTGTATATATTGACCGTTAATCTGCTGTTAACAAGGTTACCAATTTTAACTGTAGCATTTGTTTTTATTACAGTGAAAATAACTGCCATTTTTTATAGCATAGAATTGAAAACCATTGGTTTGTTACTAGCCTGCCCTTTCTCATCCAAAAATGAAAATTCCATCACCATTTACTAACTTTAACACTGTACCTTAGTTCTTAACTTTAATGAATTTCCTTGTGTTGAACACAAAAAAAACAAGATGTTCCTAGGAATGTTTTAAAAAATCAGCTATTGACATATTTGCAACAAAAAATACAATGGAAGTCAACGACGTTTTTTTTTTCTTTCCAACAATTCTCAGTATACCTTCCTTTGTGTTTAACAGAAAATAAAAATGTTTGGGTGAACTGTCCCTTTAAAGGGTCATGAAACCCCCTGCTCTTTTAGTTTAGATCTACTTCAGAATTTTTTCAAAAAATGCTTCATGATGTGCATGGAGCGCTGAGAGCAGAGGGAGGAGTGAGTGTGGCCGGCAGAGCAGGGGAAAAAGAGGAGAGTGTACATTAGTTGACACAAAACATGAGGCGACTCATGATTTTATACTTTACAAAGTTAAAATATAAAGAAATAAACAGTAAGTAATTGAATGTCCTACTACACATACGTTATTTGTAATTTCATATATACACATAACACCAATTTATGTCATTATAAAGGTAATTGTGTTTATATAAACTCTATAAATGAGGAGGTCATCTCTCCTTCTGAATCCCGGCTCTGAATGCAGACACAGTGAATAGCAGTGCAGCAGGTCTCTTGCTAGGGCTGGGTGATTTTGCCTAAAATCAAAATCTCAATTAATTTGACATTTTAACTCTATTGCTATTAGTGAACGATTATTTCATTTATTTGGATTTAATTTAATATTTTATAAATTAATTTTTGTACTGTAAATATGCATTTTTTTTTATATAAGCTGCTCTTGTTGCTCGGTTGTCTCAGTATTTAAGTTTTCCATGCTCGACATGTTGGCAGAACAACATAACGGAGCAGGGTCATGTGACTTTACACGCCGTACGGAAAATAATCGAAAAAATATACCTGAAAAAATTAAATCTATTATAGGCTCTGAATTTCGATTTACTTTTCGATTAAGCACCCAGGCCTATCTCTTGCCCTATCTATTCCAACTAGAAGACCTGCCGGTAATCCAACCAGAAGGTCTACTGGTAATCGATTTTAAGCATAGTGAACATGGCAACAAGGATATAGGTGATGTGTCTGAATGGTATCGAACTCAACTGATAAAAGACAAAGAACGTCATTCTCCAATTCTCGTTCAGCTCTCTCGACAAAAGTGCTTGCTATTAAACCCGATAAAAGATGAAACTAGCTGACAAAAGCTTAAAATTATTCAGTTTTCCCCACAACTAAGGCTAACATGAGATAACTTTGTCTTAATTGATGCTTAACACACACACAAATCTGTTAAAATAGTTAAAAAGTACTCGAGGATTTCTTGAAACTTTAAGACTACTATATGGAAATTGACATACATGTGTATCGTATATTGAACTCTCCTTTTTTAAAGACTGTTTTTCAGAGTGTCTGTAGCAAATGCTTTGATCGTGTTTTTTTTTTTTTTTTTTTCAAGCGTTTTTCAACCCAACTAGTGATTTCAGAACCTGAAAGTAATCATTCTAATTATGTGTAGGGAACATATTGCCCTTCCAGTAGACATTATAATCAAATTGTGGGTGGAAAAGTTGGATTGTTCCCTCTTGATGTTGGATTAAATATGATTTGTCTTTCTTTCCCTCACACACAGACAGACATCTTGGTGCTGAGCTGTGATTTGATAACTGATGTGGCCCTGCATGAGGTTGTGGACCTCTTCCGTGCACACAACGCCACGCTGTCCATGCTTATGAGCAAAGTGCACGAATTCACAGAGACCGTCCCGGGCCAAAAGGGCAAGAAAAAAGCAGGTACCATCACTCACCCAGACTTTTATTGAGATTTTGGTGTGGTTTTTGCTTTTGTTGCGCCGTTTCCAAAATCTGTCGACCATTTCCTCTTTCACTAATATGAACTAAAAATGCATCCCGGAGGTCTGTATTATTTTGCATTTCTGCAGATCTTTCAGGTTGTTGACTTGCCATCTGTCTTGAGCCAAAAATACAGTTTGACTGTACAGTATCCTGCTGTAGTATTTTACGACTTCACTGTGACCGACTGGAATTGTGCCCTGTGGCAGGAGAACAGCGGGACTTTGTCGGCGTAGACGTCACAGGGAAGAGGCTTCTGTTCATGGCCAATGAGGCAGATCTGGAGGAAGGCCTTGTTCTCCGGAAGTCCATCATGCGCAAGTAAGTGTCAACAACACTTGATGTTTATGCTGGTCATGGTACACTACTTTCCATATCAACTCTATGCTTTACACTTATTCGGGTACTATCTTAGTAATGTATTTACCTTCAGCACATATTTTAACTAATATTTTATTTCAGTTCATTTTGATTTAGTTTGTTGTGAGGTAAATGAGGTTCAACCAAAAAATAGAATTACCTTCCCTGTTTGAGTTTCTTTAATTCTGTTGAACACAAAGGAAGATATTTAGAAAAATGCTGGTTGCTAGGACACATTAACTTCCATAGTAGTCATAGTTTTAGTATTGCTTGGTTTTTGTGTAAACTATCCCTTTAAATCTGTCTTGGTAGGTCTAAATCAAATGTACACTACTGCACTGCAAAAAGTTGCATTGCAACTACATGCCAATTTATTTTCAGTTGATTATTAGTAGACTGTCTGCTTAATATTAGCCAATACAGCACCTTCAACAGACATTTAACTGACTATAAGAAAGTTTCCAAGTACATATCAACTTACACGAACCCTAATTCCAACCCCAACCTAACAGTCTACTTCTAATCAATTGAGAATTAGTTGGCATGTAGATGCAATTTAACTTAAATTCAACAAAATCTGTTAAAAGGACCATTAAAATAATGTGATACCTAATTCTTAATTCAAGAAGCAAGTAAAACTATGTTAAAATTAAGCGAGCGTTTCTTAAAAGCAACTAAAAAACTGCCAATGGGGTAAATAAAATATTCTTGTTTCAAACTGAAAACTAGATTATTTTTCTAAGCCCACTGGCAGATTATTGAACATGTTTTAAGGAAAAACACTTTATTTTGACTTTTGAAAACAAACCAATATTTTTACTAGGAAATGTTTCTTGATATTAAGATTTTTAAATATCCGGACTAGAAATCGATGTAAGAAAAGTGTTTTTTGCAGTGTACTGTTCTTAGAGAGGTGCTGATTCCTCGAAACAATGGCAACCTTATAGGGTGATGACCTGCTGTTTATGTGTAGTGGCTAATTACACAAAGGCCTCACTAATCTGTCATAAGTGCTATATGTCACCCTGCATGCCTTTGACTTTCTTCTCTTCTTGACACACCTCTGATTTTCTTCTGTCTTGTACTATTATCCCGCTTGTTTTATCCTTTCTTTGGATTTTCTCGCTGTCTGAGATTTTGGAGCTGTGTTTTATTTTGTTTTTCTCCAAACTATGTGAAAATAGGTTTTCTTAGACTGTTTAATCAGGTGATTGTTTAATGTGTATTTCATTTCAGAAATAATTTTCTTATCATATGTGGATGTTCATGTTTAAGTGTGTTAGTCTTTTAATTTTATAGCTTTTACTAATGACTAACCCACACGGAAACGCGCAGATTTCCACAGATTTTTAGCCCATCGAGTCAATGTATTTACTCATGTAAATCTGTGTAAATTTATATTTATTCAGTTTTTTAAATTAATTTCACTAATATTATTGTGATATAATAATAGTGATATTAAAATGTTCGTATGATTTATTTACAATACAGTTGTGGATCTAATTGGATTTGCATTGTAACCATTAAATAAAAGTTAAAAATGTATTATTTTTTATTTCAAATATTAGGTTTTTAGTTATGATACTCCTAAAAGCATTCCACATAAATCCAGATTTTTTTACAAAATTCTCTGCAGAAATGGCAAAAAATGTCCGCAAATTCTGTCTGGCCCTAATAATGACCTATTGCTGACAAACGTGTGTGTCAACTTGGACCATAATGATCAATTCTTGAGGTTTGTATAAAAGCTGAACAAATAAGCCTCCCGGTAATGTATAGCTTGTAATAATATGACTGAGATACTTTAGAAAAATCTGTAATCCGAGGGTTCAACAAATAAAAAAAAAGAAAATTGCCTTTTAAGTTGCTTGAAATTGCATATTACTAATCCATAATTCAGTTTGAATATATTAATGGAAGGAAACCTTCATAATTTCCTCATGGAAGATGAGATTTTTGTAACATTCTAGTGATCTTTGTTATAAAAAATTTATAATTTTTACTCATATGATACATTTTTGGCTTTTCCCACAGATAAATCATATATATATATATATATATATATATATATATATATATATATATATATATATATATATATATATATATATACTATCATGGACATCATTTTGCGGTCCAGGATCATATATATATGCCAAACTATTTTTATTCTACATATATATTTTAACTATTTTGAATGCTTTTATGTGTTCAATGTAGTCATTTGCTAAGAATTTTTAAGTATTATTAAGATAAAAAAATAATAATAATAGCTTTAGCTGGTTAAATTGAATAGCCTATACAGAATATTCATACACTGTGTTAAGTACTGTCTTTTTTGATAACACTTTTAAACAATATTTAAGTCTTTGAAAGAGAAATGTGTGTTGTATGCGTATTTTTGAGCCATTGTAAAAGTATTCTGCATTTAAAAGATTTCTAAATGTAATCTTCGTTAGACATATTCCTCATAACAAAGTACAATCTGTCAATATTTAATCACTGACTACACTTTTATTTACATGTACACACAAATCATGTTTGGCTGATCATATGATCTCAACATGCAGTCATCATTGGTAATGCAGAATAAAATAGCTGTTTTTATACCCCTGATATGACTGGATTCTTAAGCTTCAATTGCCCAAGTAACTCACCCATTCATCCTATCAGCGCTTTAGTGTTTTAATGTTATCTGAGTCTGTCATTTCTGCATTAAAGGCCTGATGTTGGCAAGGCTCCTCAGACTGTCAGCACCTTGCGTGGGGCCTGTGCTCTGGGCTCCGGAGGCTAAAGGTCTTGTCATTCCTGGTTTTGGGGTGGGGGGTTAACGGGGTCTGGAAGGAGAAGACTATGATAGGGTGCTGTTTGGCTCTGTTGGGAGCTCATAAATAATTTGGGGAGTCGTTGCCACTGTAAATCCTGTCTAGTATTAGAAGCATTGCAGCAGCTGTTAGCATGCTGTCCACTGAGTGGGAGAATAAAACACAAACTCACTAATTTGACACTAGGTAATGAATTGAGACAGACTAATGCCCATATATTCTCTTTTATATTCCTAAAATTATCTAAAAGCTTGTGATTGGCCATTGTGTTAATAAAAAAAAAATCTTTTTCACTGTTTAAAAGTGCTTTCATTGCTTCGTTTTTTTTTTGTTTTTTTTTTATAAATTTTTAAAATGCTTAACAACATTATTTGAAACTAATTTGAGGTTAAGAGCCCTTTAATTTTTTTCTAAATGCTGCACATTTTCTAAAAAATAATAAATTTTCTGCCAGAACTAAATTGCTATTTTAAAAACAAATAATTTCCAAAAAAAAAGAAGAGTAAGGCTGTGTCCGAAACCGCCTACTACTCAGTAGGTACTGCATTTGAATTTAAACGTACTACTCGGCCGTAATTTGAGGTTAAGAGCCCTTTATTTTTTTTCTAAATGCTGCACATTTTCTAAAAAATAATAAATTTTCTGCCAGAACTAAATTGCTATTTTAAAAACAAATAATTTCCAAAAAAAAAGAAGAGTAAGGCTGTGTCCGAAACCGCCTACTACTCAGTAGGTACTGCATTTGAATTTAAACGTACTACTCGGCCGTAATTTGAGGTTAAGAGCCCTTTAATTTTTTTCTAAATGCTGCACATTTTCTAAAAAATAATAAATTTTCTGCCAGAACTAAATTGCTATTTTAAAAACAAATAATTTCCAAAAAAAAAGAAGAGTAAGGCTGTGTCCGAAACCGCCTACTACTCAGTAGGTACTGCATTTGAATTTAAACGTACTACTCGGCCGTTAGAAAAGTACGTTCTATACAGTATGAATGTGAAAGTATGAATGGAATTCGGACGTACTACATCCGCCATTTTGTCATGGTCACGTGATCTACCTGCGTCAATTGCATCGCTTTACTCCCATTCATGAATTGCTCGCGGGGCATCATGGGATAGCGCAGCATGCATGGGATGCGCACTCTAGAATCTCGCCGGAAGTAGTAAGTCATCCGGGTTCTTCTCTCATACTGATTTTCGAATTCTATGAATTCGGACATACTACTCGGCTCGCATACTGATTTTAGCGTACTATATAGTATGGAAGTATGCGGTTTCGGATGCAGCCTAATACAAACTAAAGAAGACTCATTAATATAAACAAACTTAAACTTTGACTATGCTGGGATTTGACATATTTTAAAAGAAATATAGACATAACTATATGTTCTGGCATACGCTGAGGTCTTTGCACATTTACAATATCCCCTGCTGAAAAAAAACTCTTTCACTGGGGACTGGGATGGCTGGTGTGGAGAGTAAAGCCTTCTTGAACCAAAGAGCAGTGTTTACAGAGGTGCTCAATAGGCCCTCTGATCAGGGGACTGGCCATTAGTATAACATACTGATTATAAATTACTTTAATTAATAATATTAAGCTGAAAAAGAAAATGAATGAATGAATAATTAATTATATTGTAGGATAGAGCCAGGAGTTGAACATGATTATAAAGGTGAATAATTAATAGTACTTGTATAATTAATGAATATAAGTATCAGTGATGCACTTAAGAAGAGATAATCTTGATAATTTTTAAATATTCAATAATAATAAGCAAATTATTAAAATATGTATTAACTAGTTTGAAAAGGAGAGGGTAAAATAATCTAATACCTGCTCCTGTAACAAAACAACTTTCTCTTTCAGTCTGAAAAACATCGTCACACTTTCGCTATGAAAACACTGATGCACCGTGTGATCTCCGTAGCACTCATCGGAGCAAATGAAGCTGCAAATCATCCGGTCCGTGTAGTTTGGCTCGTTAGTTGATTTTTTTGTGTCTGTGACAGTAGTTTTCACTGTGCTGAAGGTTTATGTCCATCATATTTGTTGATCTGATTTGTTGATCTGAAACATCTTTTTGCATCTTTTTTGTTTGTGTTTTGCCTGCTGGACTTCACCATTGTCATTTTACTCTGCCGTCCTATGTCTTGCTCGCCGCTAATGTGTAGGTAAAGTGAGCTTGCGCCTGTAAACACAGCGCCCCCTCTGTTAAAAAAATGGATCGCGATTCATTCAACAATCACCGTTTTGTCATATATTTGATCCGATTTTCAACCGACTAACGGTGAATCGTTAAATCCCTCGCCACAAACTAGGTAAAAATGTACCATTGAGGTTTATTCAATTTAAATATTAAAATCAAAAGTAATTTGAACAATACTATGGTGTGTACAAGCTGAAATCGCTGAAGCCTTTGGAACTGATATTAATATATAGTAATTAGTATAGTAGTAAAGGCATATTACATTTTATTTTTAGCCGATAATTGCTGAAGCTATTACCAAAATGTATGATATTAAATTTGCTATATTAAATTAAATGTTTTGAATTCGACGAGTTATTAATGATCAACCAAGAAAATAACATCACCTAAATTCATAAACTCCACACACGCACACAAGTTTATGCTAAATATAATTTCTTTATTTAAGATGTCAGGGTGGAACAAGACCTGGCTCTTTCCTTCTGGTCTGGTTTGAAGGACACAGGAATTCTGTGTGTGGTTTGAGAACAGTCTGCTAATGTTTAACA
Organism: Danio rerio; assembly: GCF_052040795.2. Classification (NCBI taxonomy): domain Eukaryota; kingdom Metazoa; phylum Chordata; class Actinopteri; order Cypriniformes; family Danionidae; genus Danio; species Danio rerio. The sequence goes on along the minus strand of NC_141022.1, from coordinate 37,401,724 downwards.
GCACTTCAGATACTGCTCTGTTTGTCTGAGTTGTCTCTGAGCCTTGGCATTGTCTGCATGTGTGTTTATACAGGCACAGTGAAGCCTATATGTGCAGTCCACATGTGTTAAGCCAGACCCTTTTATTTAGAAGACCTGTAAAAACACTGTCTTCTCTGAATCATTAGGACTTTAAGGGACAGTTCCACCAAAATACTGTCACGTTGTTCATGTCATGTTGTTCCAGACTTCTTTTTTTCTGTCACGAAAACACCATCTTGAATTTGACTTCGTTACGTAGTTAGTGGGATGTTTGAGACAGCCTTGAAATCTGTTTTGCTCCAAATGATTTGGCAACACAGTGATGACCAACACATTTTTAGCATTGCATCATTATGAAAAGCTGTTTTAAGACTACATTTTACTGGTGGTCCTGGTACTGCTGGTGTCTCTTGGGACAAAGACTGTTGAAATGGGAGAGAAAAACATTCTGGAGATCAGTTTCCCTGGCTCTTTATGTGGTTTAGTAGCAAAACACAGTGAAACATTTACACACATGTGATGCTAGTTTACGCTGAATTGATTTTTACAGATTCACATTGATCTTTCACTTTCCCTATGGAACTGTTGTAGTGGTAAGTATTATTTATATGCTTTTATGCTAAAGCGGTTTTTATTAGCTATTTGGTTGTATTTAGATTAGCATGGACAGCATATTTAATACAAGTTAAATGTTTCTCAAGTCATTTTTGTTTAAAATAATTTTGTGATCATGTCAAAATATGAATGAATGAAACTTTCATTGTCACTCATATGATCCTACACACACATATATATATATATATATATATATATATATATATATATATATATATATATATATATATATATATATATATATATATATATATACAGTTAAAGTCAGAATTATTAGCCCGCCTTTTAATTATTTTTTCTTTTTTAAAACATTTCCCAAATAATGTTTAACAGAGAACAGAAATTTTTACAATATGTCTGATAATATTTTGTATTCTGGAGAAAGCCTTATTTGTTTTATTTTAGCTAGAATGAAAGCAGATTTAGTTTTTTTAAAAGCCATTTTATGGACAATACTATTAGCCCCTTTAAGCTAATTATTTTTCGATAAAATACAGAACAAACTATGTCTGTGCAACCCCTAATATATATAAATTCAAAAGTGATGATAATAAGTTTTCTTTACCTTTAATTGATTAACCTTTTAGCTGAAAAAAATGGGTAAAGCATAGTGGTTTAAAAGGTATTAGCTATATATAAAGTTTCATAATGATACAGTTAATTTGTAATAGTACAATAATTAGTGTGTAGTTGTGGTTACATAAGCAATATTTTGATTTATAAAAACAAAACTCAACACACACAAACATGACAAATTTAGTGAAAATTGCTCTTACATTTTAACATTTTTAAAAATAAATCAAGGAAAACCAGCTGTAACTGGAAACAAGTATACATCTCTGTCCGCTAAAGAAGCAGTACACTTTCACAGACAGCTCACAGAAAGGCATGTTAACATTACACCTCATTCGCTGTTATAGCTACAAATGTTTAACAGTGTTTAACATTGCGTACAGTCCAGCTCCTCATCCTAAATACACTGCTCAAACGTTACACTCTCCAGACCGGCTGAGGATGTTTGAGAGGAAGGTGTGAGCCATATGTATTGTGCTGAGATTTACCAACCCATCAAACCCCGACTCTGCTCCTGTCTTTCTCCTCCACTGTCATTCTGTTAGTTATTTACCCTGGCGATTCAAATGATCGAGCGCAGAACAAAGGCCTTGCATCTTGCGGGGTATCCAGGCTTAAACCATCCTGGATAACTTTGGTTGAGATCCTTCAATGGCACATTGAGTAACATGACCTCACTGCGCTGTAACGCCGCTCTTTGTGCAGGGCTTTATAGTAGTAAGCCATTAAAACTAATAGTGTGAGTCACTCGCAGCCCTACAGGCCTTTCCGAGATTTTTGTCGTCCTTGTCAGCTTAAGGAGGAAGCAAACAGAAAATTATTTATGGTTGTGGAAACTGTTGCAGACGTTTGGTTTTACAGCAGATTTGTTTTGTCTTGATTATCTGCTTTAATATTACTTTGCTTTTTTCTATCTTTAATAGTCACAAATACAATAAGTTATATAATGCGAGGTGAAAGGAGAAGATTGCAAGCTAACATTTATTTTATAATTTTTAATATAAAAATGCAAATGTATATATTTTTTATATTTAAAATAAACAAATATAACTTAAATGGATGGTTTACCTACATTTTTATTTATTTTTTTGAAGAATGTTGAAAACCGGTAACCATTGACTTACATAGAACAAAAAAATTAAACTGGTTTGGAACAAGTTAATTGTGAGTAAATGACAAGCAATTTTTTTGTTTGTCAATTATAAAAAAAAAAACTAAAATATTTCATCATAAATTAAGTTTGAAAGACAATGAGGGAATTTTTTTATTTTTTATTTGATGGAATTTTTTGCAGATGTTTTTGAAGGTGGCATATATTTTTTTTTTGTCTATTGTTAGAAATTAAATAATTGGGAGTAGAAAGAAGAAGGCTACAAGCTGGATTTGATCCTGTTGTGCCCAGATAAGTTATGTGAATTATGTTTTGTGGTTAATTAATGCATTAAATATTCCTTGCTGGCGGAATGATTTTCTCATTCCCATTCTGACTGCTGATACACTGTTATCCTTCAAACGACAACAGAGAATTCAGAGAATACCTGAACCCCGGTCAGGGATCAAAATTGCGAACATTTTGGTCGCATATGCGCCCAAAATTTTATTCATGCAACCTCAAAATATATTTGGGACCATTTGTGCATAAAATTGTTGCTGTGCAACAGTTTTCACTGCAAAATGTTTACCACATGCACAGATTTAGGAGCCATTCACGCGAAATGCATCTTTGCACCTAAAAACGTGAAACGCAGTGGTCTGAATAGTTTAAAACAATCATCATGTCAACTTTCTAAAGTAAACAAATCCTGCAATGCTTGCCCTGTCTCCAAGCTCTTCTCATTGTCGCACTGCTCTAGAACTGAATGCAAACGGATTGGTTAATATCAGCTGTCAATCATCAGTCAATGCTTTCTGCCTTTAGGTGACGGGAGCTACAGCCGCGAAAATGTGAGTGCTGAAGATGAAAGAATAAAAAGCACACTGACAGATTTTGTTTTAGAAACCACCTAAAGTTACAAATAAGCGCAACCTAATTAGTGACATATTCTTTAAAGAATGGATAAGACTCCTAAAGCCATTCACTGTAAAGTCTGTGTGGCAGAGTATCCATGTAACAGTGTTTCCACTGAAGTTACACATTTTAAGCGTGATATGTTCTATTTAATTTCTCATTTAATCGTCAGGATGATTTCAAATGCAATAAATCTGTTAATATAAAACTTGTAGTAAAGGTGCACATACATTTTGGTGGGTGTGACTAAATTTTGACTTGTGTGACCACATTTTTTAAATTAAGAGCATCAGTGCTACCAAGCAAAAAGGTTCATTTCGAGCCTTGTCAGTGAGTAATACCAAAACCACCTATTAAAGCACTCTAAATCCTACTCTAGCACTAAATTCTCTGAGCACTCTGACTTTGAATATTTAGCCATTCTTGTATGGATTCCAAGTCGCTTGGGATAAAGGCATCTGCTAAATGACTAAATGTATATATAAATATATTGGATTGAGGTCTTATGAAGCAAAGTGTGGATTTAAATTAGTCTGTGAAAGAATCAACATTATTTACTTTTTAAAATTAATACATTTCAATCCGCAAACAATCCTAAGCACTTTTTTAATGTCTTTAAAGGGTCATGAAACCCCCCTCTTTCAGTTCAAGTCTACCTCAGAATATTTTTTCAAAAAATGCTTCATGATGGGCGTGGAGCGCTGAGAGCAGAAGGAGAAGTGGGTGTGGCCGGCAGAGCAGGGGGGAAAAAGGAGAGTGTTAGTTGGCGCACAAAATCAGACTAAAAAAATCTGACACAAACCGTGAGGAGACCCATGATTTTATACTTTACAAAGTTAATATGTAAAGAATTGAACAGCAAGTAATTTAATGCCCTGCTCTATATATACCTAATACATAATTTCATATGTACACATAACCCCAATTTGTTATATTATTATAAATGTGATCATGTTTATATAAACACTATAAATGAGGAGGACTTCTCTCCTCTTGAATTCCCAGGGGTAAATGCAGACACAGTGGATAGCAGTGCAGCAGGTCTCTTGCCCTATCTAATTCAAGCATTAGCTTTGCCTGTAATCTGGAAGATTTTACATAAATGTGAATACAGCAGCACGGATATAGGAGATATGTCTGAATGGTAACGAACTCAACTGATAAAAGACAAAGTCTGCCATTCTCCAATTCTCGTACAGCTCTCCCGACAAAAATGCTTGCTACACACAAACAGCTTTGCTATATCCGCCCTGACAGCATTGCAGGGAAACCATGCAATCCCTGTAGATTATGAAAACAAACACATACAACCCTTTATGAATGATTAAATACTGTGTGCCACATCTCACAGCTTGGCAGGTCTGCCTTGTCACCGGAAAGCATGTGCTCTCATGAATAATTAAGAAGCAGGGTCTTCTCATAGGATAAGAAATCTCAGCTATGAATAATAATGAAAAACCGACACATCATCACTCCACTAGCAGATTCGTGCTACATCACCGATTTTGATCCCATACAAAAAATTAATTTAGATCTGCAATATGAAATTAACTTACAAAAGCTCAAAATTATCCAGTTTTCCCCACAATTAAAGCTGACAGATGCTAACTTAGTCTTAACTGATGCTAAACACACACAAATCTGTTAAAATCTCAAAAAAAGTACTCGAGAGTTTCTTAAACCTTTAATGTTTTTCTGAAGAAAAGAAGTTGTCTGAGAGACTAAATTAACAGCAGATTTTCATGTTTGGGAGCACATGAGTGAAATGTGATAAAATGTGTTTTTCATTTTACATTTGAAGTTTGAGTATTTTATTTATATATTTTTTATATATCACACTTTATTTTAGTGTACAATTATTGTATTAATAAAGCGTTACAATGACTTTTGACTTAATAAACTCCTAATTCGCTGCTAACAGTTATGAAAGTAGTAGTTTCGGTGTTGGGTAGAATTATGTAGAAAAGATTATGCAGAATATGTGCTTTATACGTATAACAGCCAATATTTCAATAATAGACATGTAATAAGCCAATAATGATAATTGCTCCTGAAAGTTAAGTGTTACCATTAAAAAATTTTTACAAGCACCCCTCATGGACCCTGGACCCAGATTGAAAACCACTACTTGATACTTTATCTAGACTTCTGAAGAATACTAAAGTAACATTTTGAAGACTCCTGAAAACCAAATCCAAGTGTGTGTTCTGATCGGAAAGAGATTCTTAGTTTCTTTTATTGTCCGCACTCCATAAAAGACACCTGTTGCTCATCATTTGTCAGTCTGGTCTGTCCCCCGCTTATTAACACTCATTCCTCATCCAGAAAGCACACTGATCTGTATCCGTTACTCATCAGTCCTTCTCATTCTCTCTGATTCACTCGTCCTCCTGCCCGCAGGTGCCAGACCATGATGTCACATGTTGGGTGTTCCCATAAATCAGTGTGTCATGCCTTTGTTCGGCTCCTCACCTCCTCTGGATCTCCCTCTGCATTGCACATTGCTACCATATGTAGCTGAAAACATCTGAACGCTTCTCTCAGTCTCTGCACGCATGCACTTTTCCTGCTTTTCAGGAATCCAGCAGCCACCGTGTCATCATAATTTATTTCTAATGTATCCACACGCACACACTCTGATTTACAGATGGCGCTGAGTCTGTTTTTGAGATCTGGGTGAGTAAACAGTGCTGCGTTTCAGGCTCTCGGCGTGTCATGCGCTGGAGGGAAACCGTAAAGCTCTGAAGACGAGATGGTTCTCTTTGGTTCTCGCTTCGTAAATGTCAGTGGGGTGAGAGAGGGACCTCCTGTTCAGTGTTTTAAAGCAGGTCGTCCCGCATAAGTAATGGCTGCAGTGCATTATTATAGGTGGGGAGTGTACAGTGATGGTTGAAAGTCTGAGACTGCTGGGGAAAAGGTTGTAGTGCAAAGTAAAGGCTTATCTTAGTTAATTAGGTTAACTAGGCAAGCAAGCGTATATTTATATATATATATATATATATATATATATATATATATATATATATATATATATATATATAGATATAGATATAAAAATCTGGACCTTATCTAACATAATAACTTATGAAAAGGGTCCAAAAATAGTACACCCAAATGTATATGTTAGGTAAAAAAAAAAATAAATAAATAAAAATCAAAGGGCAAAGTTCAAGAGAAACAATGTTTTTTCTAAAATTTTGTTTACATTTTTTTGTTTGTAATTTTCCCCCCAATATTTTGCATGAATTTAAATGCATTATCTTCTTATTTCTACAGATGTTCTGTGACTAAAACATTATTTTTAATACATATATTTGTTTAATACTATTTTGTACAAACGGACCAAAATATATGACCTATATTTGCTGAGAAACAAATAAAATATGCATTTCCGAAATGGGGTGTACTCCATTATGCTGAGCACTGTAGAGGGGGATAATAATTTTTGCCTTTTAAAATGATTTTATTCTACTTGAAATAAAACAAATAAGATTTTCTCCAGAAGAAAAAAAATATTAAAGAAAATGTCCTCGCTCTATTAAATATCACTTGAGAAATATTCAATTTGATTAAATATTTTAAAACATTAATTAGTATAGGTCAGAATAAGTGTGTTATTGATTTTTTAATATAAATATATCTTATTCTTAATTACAGTATAGTAATTGCTGTGGTTCTATTTTGATATTTCAATTTTAGCAAGACAGACATTAAAGTAGACACTTAACTTTCAATTCAACCCTAATAGACATTCTCATAGGAGAAACCCTGGAAAGTAACTGAGAGTTTCTACAAGAATTTTGAATTTTATGGTGCAAAAAAAAGTTAAACTAATTAAAGAAAAATCTATAATATTATAATAAATAACTTATTTCTTTTGTCTTTGACCATCAACACAATAGGTCATATTTTCCTATTTTGTAAGATACTATTATTCAGCTTAAAGTGCCATTTTGGTAATAAAGTTATCTGGGCAAATTAGGCAAGTTATTGGATAAACTTGGTAGCCAACTGAAACATAATATTTATATTAAAAGTTTTGTTCCAGCAAAAATAAAGGAAATTCAAAAGAAAGAAAATACTATTGGAAATACTCATCACTTGGGAAATATATATATATTTTTTTAAATCACACATTTCATATGAGGGCTAATAAATTTGCTTTTAACTGTATATGGTTCTTCACCCGATAAAGACTTGATATGCTTTCTATGTCTTTATAGTCAACTAAAATCATAAAACCAAAAAAGGTTTTCATTTACATTTAGTGTAACTAAAATAACTAAACCAAAGTTATGTTTTAAATAAAAACTTTTAACTAAAATTATAATAAAAAATTACATAATACTGATCTATTTTAAATTCCAGCTGTTCAACACACTTTTTTCAAACCTGTATGTTCATACTTTGTACTGCAGCTTGATTAGTCTTGAATCATGAATGGAGGCCATTAAGACAAACCTTGACCCGGTCCTCTTGAAGTAAAGCCTATTTTCTCCAGACTTTATGGGTTTGCTTGTATATGTGACTGGAAATCCTCACCCACATCTGACAGCCTAACTTGCATTGCTGTCTAGTCTGCTTTACCTTTCGTGACACTTCTTGTTGTCCTCCAGGATGCACTGGTCTCTTTCTCCATGGGAATCACTCAGGCCTCGGGGCAGCCATTTTGTGGGCCTCTTGTGGCCCTGTGGAGGGGCTTCGGGAGCATTTTCATGTCAATGGCAGGCTATAAAACCGACTGGGGGGTCCAACGTGGCTCCTGACATCTCACTACTCGCAAGCAGTTGCCAGCAGACGTAATCCAGCAAAGATTAGCATGGCAGACGTGATGGAAATGAGTGTTAAAAAATGGAAACGCGTATATAAAGTACACATACGGTTAGGATTTTATTAAGGTTTTTAAATGACGTGTATTCTGCTCAACTAGGCTGTTTTTACTGTTAAAAAACTGCAATATTACAATAAAATATTACTTTTTTGAAAGTGAATGTGATTTAAAATGTAACTTCCTATTTTAGTGAATTTTCAGCATCATTACTCCAGTCTTCAGAGTCACATGATTCTTCTGAAATCATTCCAGGGTTCCACACTATTTATTTAGGTTGTCCCAACTGAAATCGGTTAAGTTAACTCAATTAATTTAATTGGATTGAACATAAAACAATTAGGTTGTCAAAAAATCTTAAGAATTGTAGTTTGAACAAGCAGCAAAAATTTATTTTTCAATTCAGATGTAACATAAATGAACAGTTACTGTTTTCTTTTTAACAAAGTGCATCGCAGTTGCTACAGAATTATGAAGTAAGAAATGTTTTCAACACTGATAATTATATGTCATTATTAATGATTGAATAGCAAAAATATTTGGTTGTAATTTAATAAAAAATCAGCATTTTATGATTTCTAAAGAAACGTGACTGGAATGATAATGCTGAAAAATCATATTTTTTTCCTAATATATATATTTATTTATTTTATCGTTTTAGCATCGATATCGCAATGTGATCACTCACAATAGTCACATCACGAGAATACGCAATGTTGAATCTGGATTATAATTCACCATTTTGCAAGTGTTTTTATGGCCTGTGACTGTGAGAGGGTTTTAAATATGTACATTCAAGCATAAGAAATTGTATTGTTTGTAACTTTGACAGATTAATAACAATTAATTTTTATTGAGTGTTTTTAAATCAAACAAAGACTGAGGCATTATTTTACATTTAATTATTCAATTATGAACAGTAAAACACTATTTAATTGCTGTCTTCCTCTTTATTGAATTTGCTTGTAAAATGTTTTCTATATTTTATGCACTCCCCTACAGAATCATCCCAATCAATCTAAAATTCTAAATTCCTTACAAATAGTTTCAGCTGTTTTACAATAGCTATGTTTTCATCCAAAGATGCTAAATAAATTTATGCGCATTACTGGAATATCACATATAAGATGTGTGAATAAAGCAGCATTTCCATCCAATGAGTCAAAGGCCCCGTTTACATCGTCTGTTCTTAATGGCCAATTTCAATTTGTTGCCTATGTATAATTTTTTTTGCCTGTCCGTTTACATGTTCGTTTAATTGTGACCCATATTCTATTCATGTGTTTACACTTGCCATACAATTTATGACGTTGTGTATGTGTAAAGGCGGGTTCTAGCATCTGCGCCACACTAGCCACGATGGAAAAAATTGTCTTGCTTTTAACTCTGCGAAATATTCAAACTTTACAGTGATTTTGAGGCGGAGGAGTATGGAAAGGGCCGCCATCGCAACTTTGCCTTATATATGGTGTCCTCCACCATTCAGAGGAATTTGTGGGTACGAGAGAGATCTCAGATCTGGTGGGAGCAAATTGTGGCGACTGACCACTTTCCTCCTCCGTGTTTCCTCTGTTGTTGTTTACAGCGTCGGCATCTCCACACACGCTCTTCCTTCTGGGTCATTACACCACATTGTCGCAAGTTTAATGATTTACAAAACGGAATGACTCAATAAATCCGATCTGCCTGTTTACATGATAGTCGTACTGTCACATATCCGATTTATATCTGATTTATTTTCCCATATGAAGGAGGCCTGAAACCGATCTCCGAATATCCAAATACATGTTTTTTCATGTTTACACTGTCATAGACATATGCGATTTGTGTCACATGTGAGCCAAAAATTGGGTCACATTTAACTGCCAGTGCCGGGGCCAAAGAGAACAAAATAGTCACCTCCTGATTAACTGGCGCCAAATTTAAACAGTAAAAATGGAATTTGCTGCAGTAGGAGAAACTGTGTGAATAAACTGTACACGCTGGTTCTTGTTAATAAAAAATCAAATCAAATAAATAAATAAATAATATAAAAAGCTGCGTGAATCTTTTCTTTATTTAAAAAAAATTGCTTGCACCTCAGAAGACAGTATGTCGACACGCAATGAACGTGTGGTGGCATTTGAAAGCATCAGACGTGGAGCACAGATGCTCTTGACAATTCTGGAGGTGATTAATAATACAAAAACAACACTAATACTGGCATTTTACAATAACCAAAAGAACATTTCAGACACAATGTGCTTAGCCTGCTGGAATGTCCATTCACACACATTTTTATCATCACATGATCTCTTATAACAAAATCACATGACCTTTTTAATGCACATACTAGAATTTGTTAAGTAAAAGTGTTTCCATTGTAGGTTATGCGCATCAAATAAAAAAAATTTTCAGTTAATGCGCATTTTCAGAATCTTTGCATTTCCATCAAGCATTTTTAATGCAATAATTCAAACTGCGCATACAAATAGGTGGATGGAACATATCTACTCATCAAAAACTTTTAGCTTGTTGTGGTTTTTAATTTTTGTTCAGTAATACTATCTAATTTTTTTCTCTTTCATGTCACCTCACTTGTGTTAGACTTGCTCTTCTTATTTTGGGGTCGTTATAGTTCTCTTATAGTTCCTCAAAGAGACCAATTAGAGTGGGAGTGAGACAGGAAAATGAAAGACTGCACGGGACATAAAGGCAAGCTATATAGTCTAATTATAAAACATCTGAGGAAACCAGAGTAGCAGGGTGCCTTACAGTGCTTTTTTTGTCAGAGCTGTTATGTATTTACTTTGTTTCGCTATCAAGCGTGTGTTATTCTGGCGCGGCCACAGCCTCCTTCCACACATTTACTGTCATGATTGTTTATTTGCATGGCAAGATGCCAGTCTTCATTTATTTGCTCAAAACTACAATAAAACACTAAAATGATGTCCAATTGTATTTTTAGGTTTTCAGTTTGAAATGTCATTGATTTGTTTGATTTAAAGCTGAGTTTGGAACATTTTTCAAGTCTTCAATGTCACATGATCCTTTAGAAGTCATTTAAATATGCTACTTTGCTACTCTTTTATGATCAATTATCATTTATGCTCAGTCATTATTAATGGTTCTTATTATTATCAGCATCAATAATTTTTTTCTGTTTCACATATTTGTGGAAATTGATACATTTGACTTTTTGCCATCAAGCATGCGCTGTTCTGGAGCAGCAACAGACTCCACACTTTTTTTTTTGACTCTTTCCACATCTTTTTTTAACTCTAGGTTGCCTTACATCCTTCATTTTGTCAGATTTTTTTTTTTTTTTTTTTAAATATTTCTCATTCTTTCAGACACCCCAGAATGTTCATCAAGACCGGCCTGCTGGATGCACACCTGTACTGCCTGAAGAGATCTGTGGTGGATTTCTTAGTTCACAACAAGTAAGATATGTTTCACAGCTTTCTAGGTGTCCATTTCTGCTAGTCTCAATATGTGCCAAAGAATTTGGCGTGTACACTTTTATGAGCAAGCCAAAAAAACAACCTACAATTTCAAACAAGAAAAGGTATTTTGAAGGCAAGCTAATTTATAACATTGACCATATGAACTTCCACTTATTATGTTGTTATGATAACATACTTTATAATGACACTTTAAAATACTAATATTGACTAATTGGGTGTAAAACAATCTCTTTTTTTCCACTGAGGATTTTGAAACCGTTAAATAAACTATTAAACCTGGTTTACTATCTTGAAACATAATTGCTTGTAATTAATATATAATTCTATAATTAAAATAACTTGAATTGAAAATTTATATATAATGCATAAAATTGTAGATACATATGTACACAATACACACATTTAAGTATACATTATGGGTCAAAAGATTTTAGCAAAACAATTTTGAGTGTAGTACTATTCAAATGTAACAAAAGAACAGATTTACAGCTTTTATCTATTAAAGTTTATCGCAGTTGCCACGAAACTATGAAACACGAAACAATGTTTTTAACACTGATAATTATATGTTGTTATTAATGATTGAATACCAAATGTAATTGGTGGTAATTTAATGGAAAATCTGCATATTCTGATTTCTGAACAAACGTGACTGAAGACTGGAATTATAATGCTGAAAATTCTCATTTCCCAATATATATTTATTGGCTTTCTCGTTAATTTTAAGAACTAAAACATAGAAGAAAAAATTACAAACTTATTTTGAATAATTGAAGCATCAGGAAAAAAAACTAGTAGCCTTGGTGCACAGAAATGACTTCTTAAAAACATTTTGAAAATCTTAATTGCTATGTTTCCATTTAAAGATGCCAATTAAATGTATGCGCATCTTATATATGATTATATATATATATATATATATATATATATATATATATATATATATATATATGTTAAATATCATGTCAAAACAAATTTTAGTTTAAATGTAATTAATCACGATTAATTTTTACCCAGCGCTAATATTTTCCTTTTTAAATATTTGTAATTAAAATATTTTTATGTCGATATATTTTGTGTAAATTATTCCCATTCTCCAGCCTTCTATATCACATGATTCTTCAGAAATCATTCTAATATACTGAATTTTTGCTCCATTATGATCAATTGTTTTTGTCACTCGATCTTTAATAATGGTTATTATTATTATTATTATTATTATGATTATTATTATTATCAGCGTTTGAAACATTTTAGTTCTGCTTCATAATTTTGTATAAAATGATACATTTTACTTTAAAGTAACCCTTTTTAAAAAGATATATATTTATTTGTAGCATTACAATTGTTTTAATGCTAGTTTTGATTGTAAATGTTTCCTTTGATGAATAAAAATATTATTCAAAAGCCAATTTATTTATTTTACAATGCATTTTCTTATGCATCACGCTTTTATTAAATCTCTTTCATTTGAAAGTGAAAGTTAACTTTTTAAATACAAGTTTAGCATTATTTTGGGTTTAAAAAAGCCTAAAAAAAAAAAAAAAGATTTCCTTCTCTTAATAGCAAGCAGCTCATCAGCAGCACATTCACAGAGCTGGTTTAGTGTGTGCAGTGTCTGTAATCCCGGAGCGGCTCTGTGTCTCTACAGTCCCTCCGCTCTCCATTCATCCTCTCCAATAGTCCTCCGTTCCCCTGCCCCTTCGCTCCCCTTTGTGCTCCTGTAACTGACATTGTGAGGCCAGGCGGCCCGCTGTAAAGTGCTGCTGTGCATGGCCTCTCTTAGGTCCTCTCCCTCTCACAGACTTCAGAAAAGCGTGAGGCTTTGACATTTTAATTCGCTCTCCCCCTGATATAAATATCATTTCATCTAATCTGCACCCCCCCTTCTCTCCCCACTTTCCCCCTCATCAAAGTAGTTTGACTTTTTTTATGCTGTCTTTTCTCTCTCGTTCACATTCTTTTTTCCCCCATCCATCCCTCGCTCCCTCCCTCCGTTTCGCTCTCACTCTCTCTCTCCCTCTCTGTCGCCCTTGAGCCTGCAGTGCCATGAAGTACTGAAGGAGAAAATGGACATAGTAACTGTTGTTTCTCTGTCTGCATTCAGATGGAAATTCTAATCTTCCCCAAAAGAAAATAAAGAGAGAGAGAGAGAGAGAGAGAGAGAGCAGTTGAAGGAGGTGGCATAGATGTTGAATTGCTCCTCAAGCATACATGATTTTTTTTAAACCATGATTCAACCTTCTTTAGACCATAATTTGATTTTAGATTAGAAATTTAAGTATTTATCTGTGATTTTACTTCTCTTGGATGGATTTTATTTGACTATTGAACATTTTAAAGAACAGTTTGCATTGGAAAAAACAAACTTGATCTGTGTCAGATTTATTTCAACATTTTTTAATGCTTTTTCACATTTCATATTAGCATTAGAGTTATTAATGACAGTTGATTCTAACTTATTTGTTATCGTGCATTTAGAAATTTGCAGTTTCTCTGGATTGTAGTCTTAAAGTATTAAAAAGCTGATAAATCAATTTAGACAAATTTAAGACCCTTAAAAAGAATATTTAAAAGACGTAAATGCTTTTTTACAAGGTATTAAATATTGTATCATTTTTGATTTTCAAATTTATTGTTGGGTGCTAAAATTTGTCTAAATTTTATAGGAATATTTAGGTGCTCTATAGTTTACAAAGTCGAAAGAATCTAGTTCTATAGGTGCTAGTTAGCATTTTTATTCAGTATATGAGTAATTCAGTATATGATAGGAGTATATCAGTTTAGGATTAGTTTCTTACAAGCAGTATTTAGTAAATATACTGTACATTAAAATGTCGCCAATGTTACCGGGGGAAACCCAAAGTGGTAATGAGATCTTAAGATGTATGGAAAGAGACTTAAAAAAGGTCTTGAAAGTTACTGAATTTCACTCTCTGATTTCTGTACCATTTAAACATTTGATTTTTCAACAACAGTATTCCATCCAATTAACAATATAAATGCTACTATTTAGAGCGTTTTTTATTAGAAAACCGGTGTTCATTTTCTATAAAAAAAATGTAATATTAATTGTTGACAACACAGAAGTAATAAACTTATATACAGTAATAATAAGTTAAGAAATCAAAATTATGTTACAAGATAATATATTTTACAAAATATTGTATTTTAATTGTTCAACAAAGTAAGTAACAAGCTATTCTGACAAACTGTCTTTTTTACCAAAAAATAAAACTCCAAATGACAATCTTTTTATCAGAAAACTTGCCATATGAGGATGATTTAAGTAGGATCACACTGAAGATGTATTATAGTTGTTGATGATATTTGATTATTTAAATTATTATAATATATATGTGAATTGGAGCTAATTTTTTCTCATGTTTCTTAGAATTTAGATTGGTATTTGTTTTAATAAAAACAAAAAAGTCATTTCTTCAAAAAAAAAAAAAAAACCTCAATCACTGTATTTTTATCAGAAAATTTGCCTTATTGGTATGATTTCTGTAGGATTACACTGAAGACTGAAGTAATGATGCTGAAAATTTAACTTTGACTTTAAATCTATTAGAATAACAAACAGTATTTTTTTTTCTTTTCTTATTTTAACATTTTTTTTCTGTATGTTTGTAGTTGTTTCGGTATATTTGATCAAATAAATGCATATAAAAACCTCCAAATGTAAATGCAAACTGTAAATGCCAATGTCTTTGAATTAATTGGTTAAACAATAATTAATCAAATAAAGTATACACAATTTGAGCTCAAAGCCGGTTCTTTTTCCAGGTCTGTCACTTCAATCAGAGGAGAATTAGTGCCGTATTTGGTCCGTAAGCAGTTCTCAAAGTCTTTAAACTCCCAACATGTCACCGAGGATTCAGAGAAGAATCAAAAGCAACAGGAAGCTCACATCAATATGGGTAAGCTTCCTCCTGTGATGACTTGCATTGGCACATTTGATATTTACCAGAATCTTAAGTGTACATAATAATAGTTGACCTTTCACAAACTCGCACATGCCTCCACAGATCTCCTCAGCACCAGTAAAGACGAGGCGCTGCTACAGCTTGCCCGGGAGAGGTCGTGTTGGAACGATCATCGTGGAGACATGAGCGAAGCCTACCATGGCGGTAAAATACGCTGCTATGTTCACATCATGGAGGACGGCATGTGTTATCGCGTCAACACACTCGCCGCTTACATAGAGGCCAATCGTGTGGTGAGAACAAATTAAAAGAACTAGTAGTCAGTAGTACTGTAAATAAGGCTATCTGCTCACAGTTCAGCTGTAATGACTGCACTGAATTGTGGGATGGTTGTCCTCATCTCTTAGGTTCCAAAGTTGTTTGAGGAACCTCCAATCCATCCAACTGCGGTGGTCTCGGAACGCTCTTTGGTGAGTTCCATAGACAAGCCACTATACTTAAAAAAACATGATGGCTATGAAATAATATATGGTAGTTAACATTTGAAGTGAATCAGAAAAGTTTTTTAAATTTGCTTTTAGGACAACTTTGATAAAAGGTGATGATCCATTTCAAATGTTGATTCCTGTATGTGACACTGCATCACAATACATTGCTGCACGGGTATATTTGTTGGCAAATATTTGGGTTAAAAGGATAGATTTTTCTTTTATGCAAATAAATAATTAAAATATTAAATAAAGATTATGCTTCATGAAGATATTTTGTACATTTACTGCTCTGAATATATCAAAACTCAATTTTTCATTAGTAATGTGCATTGTTCCCAGTACTGGGTTGCAACTTGAATGGCATCTGCTGCATAAAACATATACTGGTTCAATCGGTGGTTCATTCCACTGTGGCGACCACTGATAAATAAGGGAATTAAAGTAAAATGACTGAATGATAATGTGCATTGCTAGGCACATTAGGTGATTTACACAATATTTAGATTTTTTTGAACCCTCAGGTTGCAGATTTTCAAATGGTTGTATGTCAGCCAAATATTGTCCAATCCGAAAAAAAAAGCATACATCAATGGAAATCTTATTATTTGTTTAGCTTTCAGGTGATTTATGAATTTCATTCTTTTTTAAATGAGCACATATTGTTTTGTGGTTTAGGGGTTCTTTAAAAACTCATTAAACAGGCCTAGTTCATTCACAAATCAAATTTACTCACCTTCAAGCTTTCCAGACTTTATTTTCTTTCTGTATAACATCTAGGTTTTAAGGCTAAAACTGTGGTATTTGATGATTCATAAAATCAGTAATAGACACTCTATATAACAATAAAATAAAATGAAAAAAACATATTTGAAATAATAATAAAAATAATAAAAATAAAAATAATATTAATAATAATAATCTAACCATATTGTCTGTAGCCACATGTTTTAATGGTGTTTTACCTGATTATTAATTAAATTAAGACATTAATTGAAATCAAAAATTGGTTTGAAAAGAAACACCTTTATTTGGTCAACATTATTATATTAACTTTTAATTTTTCTACAATACAATGACTGTCATTTTGATACGCTATATAACATATTTATCCCCCAACCCATTTTACAAATTCAACCTTACATATGAAAGCTCACGCACCAGTGTGGATTGGGTCACTCAAGATTGCTTCACAAGGCCATGAATTAGAAGTATAATGCTAGAAATCACAATTGGCTTCTTGCATGGTTCATGTCATAAGGTCCTAATGCATTGTCAGGACGTAAGGTAAGGTAGTCATTTTTGTTTGCCTCCTAAAAGTGCCAGCAGCTATTGACTTGACATTTATGATTAATTAAGTACCATAGTTTCAGCAAAATTCTTCTTTTAAAGGGATAGTTTACCCAAAAGAATATTTTTTAAGAATGTTGGAAAACACTAAGCATTGACTTCCATACTATTTATTTTTCATACTATGGATGCTAAAGGTTATCAGTTTACAACATTCTTCAAAATATCAGAACAAAAAACTCAAACTGTTTTGGAACAAGTCGAGTAAATGATGACAGAATTAAATTTTTTGGCTAAACAATCCCTTTAACGTTTTTCTAAAAAAAGGTTTTCTTCCATTAGAATACATAAAAAATGATGTCATCTCTTTTATTTAGGTTGGGAGTGACAGCATTATTGGGCCATCTTGTCAGATATCGGACAAGACATCAATCAAGCGCTCAAATGTTGGCACATCAACTGTAATCAAGGAAAAGGTGAAGATCACCAACTCCATCATCATGAACGGAGTCACTATTGAAGAAGGGTGAGTAGTTCTGACTGTTTAGCAGAGTGTGATGCAGGGAAAAGCCTTTTTATGGGTCATTTATTTGTAGATCAAACCCAGACAGGATGTTTAACGAAAGTAATGTGGTGCATTCTTTGAACGGTGAAATGTAATCATATTTGACAACATACTAATAAACTGTAGTATTTAACTAAATAAATAACCCAATTATGTTGCTACAGGAAAAGCATTGAAGAGTCATTTGGGAATGGTTTTGAAAAAGAACAAACTGTCAACTTTTTTGCATGAATAAAAAGAGCCTGTATGAAAGGCAGCCAGCAGCGTATTCCTTGTGCAGTATAGCAATCATATAATATTCAATGGTTATGGATATTTAAGTATTATTGCATAAAATACATTGTATACATTGTTGTGATAATGTGATTAGAAATGCATTTAAGACTATAGTACATGTATAACTACAGAGCATTTAAGGCTACAGGTTGCATTGAATCTGAAGTAGCATTGTCCTGTCTTAAATGCAAATGTAATAGTTCATCCTGAATATATTCGAAAGAAAGCTGGAAACCTGTAACCACTGACTATAGTATTCTTTTTTTTTACTATGGGGGTAAGTCAGTGGCCACCAAATTTCAGCTTTCTTTATAATATCATATTTTGCATCCAGCAAAAGAAAGAAATCCTTAAAAGTTTGTAACCATGTGAGGGCAGGTAAAAGGACAGTACATTTTTATTATTGGGTGAGCTATTTCTTTAGCATGGTTCCAGCGCAAATGAAGTACATGAAAATATCAGGAGGTGGTTGAGTTTTAGAGATAGAAAAGTCGAAAGTTTAGGGTTTGTAAGATATTTTGTCTCCTTATGCTCAACAATGTTGCAAAGCTGAACAATAGACTGAAAAAAAAATCCTTTTTTTTCTTGATTTTTTAAGTTAAGTGGTTGTCAACAATTTATTTGGGCTGAATATAAGCAAACACATTAAGTTTAGCATTGCAAAATTGTATTTGTTTGTTTAAAGTCAACCCATATAAATTGTTTGCAATAATTTTGCAGAAATCTTTTTTAGTGTACAGTAAAATTGTAATTTATTATTTTCATATTATTTTTTACTTTTTTAAAGTAATTAATTGGTGTGATGGCAAAGCTGAATTATGGTTGACTTCACTCACTGAAAAAAAATAATTTCTGCAAAATTGTTTGTTTAAATTCAGCTCAAATACTTTAATTACAACCACTTAACTTAAAAAAAAAGTTAATCCAAGGAATCATCTTTGAATAATTTTTTTCAGTGCTGTTATGTGATCCTTTATTTTAAAGGTCGAGTACACGGCAAGCCAAATGTTAGCCACGTTGGGTCATCACTGAACATTTGTCAGGCTAGTTTGTTTGGTGTGTTCCACACATTGTTGAGTTGAGTCTGATTTAGCTGATGAAAAGAACGCTCTGATTGGCTGTCGAGCTATGACTCGGAGCGCAAGAACAAAAACTGAAATGAAACTAGGCAAGCAGTGCAAGTCATGAGACAAAGAAGAAAGCTGTTATTTGTCACAAATATTTGCAAATGATATGGATTTTCAGATGTATTTGGAAAAGAGAAACTACTGTGAAAATAGTACATAAATGCTTTTTGATTTTGTTTTTGGTATGTATGTGTGCAGCACTAGTTCCAGTTCCTCTTTGTGCAATGACAATTCAGAAAATACTGCCTCTTGCTAGTATTGGGTATATTTTCTGACACAGACATCAAATGTACATTCTCATTCAGTCGGCTGATGTTCGTTTGGTGCATTTTCGTCATCGCTAGTCCTTTGACATCGGCTTAGTGTGTCTTATGCTTATTATGCTACGTTTCGGCTCAGAAAACATTTCTTATCATTATCAATGACTTAAAGAAGACCATAATGATTTCAGTTCCTTTGATGATCAGAAAATAAACTTTTATTTGATTTGATTTTTTACCTTTACTGTCACTTTAGATTATTTAACAAACACCTTCTGAATAAAAGTGTTCGTTTCTACCAGGGAAAAAGTAATGACGCCTAATTTGTATGTATATAGCATACAAAGCTTTGACTGCTCTGCGCAGTTGTCCTGAAGCATCCGCAGTCTAGAATGTCAGACAGATTGGCTCTACCCAGAGCATTTTGTGGTCTAGATGTTCAGCGTGTAGAAACAAAAGATGAGATTTTGTCCGTAGGGTTAAAAGTGGGCTTGTCATAGACATAATGCACAGAGTGTGAGCCGCTTCTGCCTGCGGGTGGTGTTGGGCTGGATGCTGCTGCTTTTTGTTGTGTTGAGCAAAAGCAGAAACTTGTGTTGTCAGACCCCTAAAGGTGCTCACTGACCCTGAACAGGCCCCCGGTACAACAAATTAACAGAAAAGTGATGAATGTAGATGTAATGATTCCCAAAGAAACAAGTGTCTCACTGCAAGTGTCACATGCGTGACTAAAAGATCACTCAGCAAACATTGCATGCTTTTTATCTGAGATCATAGACTTGTCAATTATTTTTTAGTGTTTTTTTTTTCGCCCAAAACTATTTAGATTTAAGCCAATTTGGGTTAACGCTAGTTTCGCTTTGCCACTGAATGCAAACTGTCTCAAATCAGCTCTGGGTGGCAATAATAAAGAGTCCCTGTTCGGTAAAAAACAGGATGGAAGAGCTTTCAATTAAAGTAGTCTTTTTTTCCCTTCAAGAAAACAAGCACAGCCAACGTGGCGACTGTTCGTGTATGAATTAGCCCGTGCATGAAGAGTGAAAGAAAGGATCGCGAAAGGAAAGAAAGAAACAGCAACTCTTTCAAAGTATAAAAAAGTACGAAGGGATTAGGAAATCCCTGGCATTTAAAAGCGCCACTTGCATTTTTGGGCCTTTTGTTTGCATGTAGGAGTGGTTGTTTACAAAGCTCGGGAGGTTCGGGGTTGATGGGACGGGTGTTGGTGGCTTATGGGGGTGGAGGGCAAGTTGGAAGAGGAGGGTGGGGGGGTCACAGCGAGGAGGAGCATAGTGTCAGTAATTAGTGGTATTTCAGCAACTGCATCTTTGGTGGTCTCTCTGTTTAAAACGCCAATCCATGTAATCTCCCATCTACCCCCTCTGTCTCACCCACTCGCTCTCTTTCTTCAAACCTCGCTCGCTCTTGTACACACCCGTGCACCTGAATAGAGCGCCCTGTGTAGCTGCCAATAGAAACCTGCCTCCGTCAGCTACAACACGGCCGTGCTTTCCAGAGCTTTTTGATCTGGAAAACTGGACTTACTGTCCACAGTCCCTGAGCAATCCTGGAGTGTGTTAATAAAACCTTGTGGTTGTACTTTTTTTTTTTTTTTTTTGCGTCACTTGGGAAGGTGTGAAATGGCACTTCCTGTAAGTTCTGTGACATCAGGACACTAAACCGCACTAGGGCTCTCCTGTACGTCACACGCCGATGTTGTTTTTAATATATATGCTAATGCCGCCTAAAGGAAAATAAAACAAGGCTGGTGAAAACATTGAGGTATCGGGTTTCAGATTGGGGTGGTGGTGATGGGGAGGAATGGGAGGGGGGCTGGAATCGGGTCGGGTGAGGAAAGGACAAGACCCTCAGCTGTGCAATTAGCAAAAAGACATGAAAGCCGAACACTCGCGGTAAATATGTTTCACCGCAAGAGAGTGCAGAAAAAGTTAAGAGTTGGCCCAGGCAAACCGAGTAAACATAAAACTGTGCAAATAAAGTTTTATGGTGCCAAAGCGATCCCAGGAAAATATTATTCTTTGTATGGTGTAAACAGACAGCAGCACAGGGATGTGTGTGTGCCTGTGTGTGTCTCCAAGTGCACACAGTTCAAAGTTAGCAGTTCACTGTCTACAGTTCACATACACAAATATCAGTCCTTCATTATTCTCAGATATACACGAGGATTCCAGACGTAAATGTTATTTTTTTTGTGTTGCCTATCAGCACTTTGAGAGGTTATTGTATATGCACTTTATTTGAATGAGGAAATGTATTTGCTGCTTGATATCCTATTTTCCCCCTGTATTTTGTAATGTGTTCTGTTTTTTAATTTATCTGAGCAAAGAACAATGACTATCTCATTTTACTCTCATTTTACAGAAAATACACTAAGTAGGCATTTAGTGTAACAAGCATATGCAACAAGAATCATTTGATGACATTTTAAAATATCACATTGCAGCCCTACAATGCACATTTTTATTTTGTAATCCTTGTCACTATACTTCAGACCAATATTTCTCCCCCATTTGTCACCAGGAGCTTTATATCACTTGAAAATGAGTATGTTGTTTACTCATTTAATTAATATACTATAACAGAACAAGTGTGCGTTTCCCAAACAACGACGTAACTCACGGCTCAACTATCATAGTACAATGCATCGTTTGGCAAAAGAACGATGTAATGGCAAGTGTTTCCCAAAACCCCTAGTTTCTCTGTCGCAGATCCATCGTTTACAAATATTATTGAGAATATTACATATTCTATTCTAAAACATAAAATCACTTGGCTGACACGTATTCTAATATCATATATAAATAAATAAATAATTGAGGCTATTTATTATGAAATTAAATTTTATTATTTATTATAAAATGAAAAACAAATCATACTTTAAAAGTAATAATAATAATAGTATTATTATTATTCATTTATACATTTTCTTTTCGGCTTAGTCCTTTTATTTATCTGGGGTCGCCACAGCGGAACGAACTGCCAACTTATCCAGCACATGTTTTACGCGGCGGAGGCCCTTCCAGCCGCAACCCATCTCTGGGAAAGAACCATACACAGTCATTCACACTCATACACTACGGACAGTTTAGCCTACCCAATTCACCTGTACCACATGTCTTTGGACTGTGGGGGAAACCGGAGCACCTGAAGGAAACCCACGCGAACGCAGGCAGAACATGCAAACTCCACACCGAAACTCCAACTGACTCAGCCGAGGCTCGAACCAGTGACGTTCTTGCTATGAGGCGACAGCACTACCTACTGCGCCACTGTGTCGCCATTATTATTATTATTATTATTATTATTATTATTAAGAAGATATTGTTTATTTTATTTTTTTGAAAAGTCTACTTTTACAATTTGACACATCTAAACCACTGCAGAAATGTGCTAACCAACAGGCCCGTGTCATATATAGAACAGATACTTAATAAATAATGTAATATAAATTAAAAGCATTAACGTATGCTATGTTTTTTTTTTTTCCACAAGCTTTCGAGACATAACATAAATTCCACTTTTAAATAATAGGTCACCTATAGCTTTCGCCATGAGCCACGACTGTGTTCCAAATGGCATCAATGTTTTCAAAGTGCATTGCAAATGGAGCACAATTGTAAACATGAAGATCGCTAAAACTGAACTGTAAAAATGCTTTGAAAGCAAATTACACCTAAGAGTGATGACCCTAATGTTTATTTAAAAAAAATAATTCCAATGTTTTAAATGGATAGGGCATAGGGGGGATAAGTGGGAATAGAACACAGCCAGGAACTGCGTTTCTAACTACGACTCCAGGGCTGTAGTTGCAAGCATAGAAGTTTTAACTGTGTGTGTGTGTGTGCGTGTGTGTGTGTGTATGTGTGTTTTAAATTTTGAAGTTAGATTTTTTTATGTAAATAAAAATACTGTAATTTTAATATTATAAAAGCAGCCTTGCTAAGTATGAAAATACTTTTTTTGTATTAAAAAAACAATTATAGCCAACCCAAACTTTTGAACGCTTTCCTATGCATTTGTTGTACAGTCATTGAAAGCAACATTATTCTCATCTTCCAGGTGCAACATCCAGGGCAGTGTGATCTGCAGTCACGCGGTGATTGGACGTGGAGCCGACATCAAGTACTGTCTGGTGGGCAGCGGGCAGCGCGTCGATCCAGAGGGTACCAAACATTACACTACACTACACAAAAACACACACAGTGATCCCATTCAATCCAGCCTTTTGTGCTGGTGTTTATGTGTGCACTCTCACGCCCATGTCTGCCTTCTTCATTTGTGTGATCTATGTGCGTTTTTAATCTGTTTTAATAGCGTATTAAACCCTAAGCTTGTGTGTACAATTGAGCTTTATTTTTTTAATATGCTTAATCCTCACAGTCTCAGATCAGCGAGAGGCTTTTTGTGTGTGTGTGTGTGTGTGTGTATATATATGTGTGTGTGTGTGGCTTCAGGCTCTTGTATTCCGGGTGGTCCGTCCGCGCCTGGTCTCTAACCTCTCCATCAATGACAGTGCCTTAAGATGTCCAGAGTCTAATTGACTGAACAACAGGGTGTTTCTGACCCTGTTTCTCCATCCCCCGGCCCTCCATCATCACTTCGCGAACTGGACTCCATTAGTTGGCCATAACCTCCAAAAAATGCTTACTAAAGTGCTCCCAGAAATCCCAAATTACAAGCTAGACCCCCTGTAGTTCCCCTTTTCAGTGCTTGAAGCGTTAGAAAGAAACCACGATTCAAAGTCAGCCCTGGAAAACCCAGAGCAGAGGTTAATGTAACCTGTTATTTAAAAAGCATCGCTTATAATAACGGCCATAAATTTCCGTTCGGTAGCCCTGAGGTTGACGCTTGCTCTTTGTACACAGACACGCAAGTTTCAGATCAAATCAAAGAGGGAAATGAAGTTCATTAAAGAGGCAGTTGCTTGTTTTTGATGTGTCGTGGAGTCAAAAGGCTGTTTTTTTGCTTTGAGGTTAAGGGAAATAATTGAAGGATCTGCTCTGATGCTTGGAGAGGGAGGGTTTCATGTTATGGTGGATTGATGTTTGTGTGGTATAGAGGGGGTGATGTTAATAGTTGGATATAAAAATGGCATTAGAGACTATAAATTCAATGAGTGATATATTTAAGTGTGCTTGAATAATGATCATTATATAGATGTTGGACAATAAGTGTACAATACAATCGCCAAACATTAATTTTCCTTTAGCTTAGATCCTTATCAGGGTGTCCGCTGGGTCTTAAAATGTTCTAAAATAAAAAAAAAAAACTTAATTTTAGGTCTTTAAAAATCTTAAATTCAGTGAAATATTGTGTTGTAGATCTTAAAACCTTTTTAAACAGGTCTTAATGTTTTCATCCTATCACCAACAAAACATCTCAATAAATATTACATTATTATATTCCTCATGATAATACAGGGCCAATAAAAAAATCCTGTAAAATTTCATTCTTAATGGTCCTGAAGGGGTCTTAAAAGTCTTTAATTTGATTTGATAAACCTGCAAGAAACCCTGCTTATTTATCAGGAGTCACCACAGCGGAAGGAAACTATTCCAGTATGTTTTATGGAGTAGATGCCCTTGCAGCCGCAACCCAACATTGGGAAACACCCATACACTCTCATATTCACACACGCACTCACACACTACAGCCAATTTTGTTTACCTAATTCACCTAGCACATATCTTTGGACTGTAAGGCAAACCGAAGCACCTGGAGGAACCCCACGCCAACATGGGGAGAACATGCAAACTTCACACAGAATGCCAACTGGCCCAGTTGGGACTCAAACCAGCAGGCTTTTTGCTGTGAGGCGACAATGCTAACCACTGAGCCACGGTGCTGCACAATAGCCAAGCATAAAACACCACAAAAAATTTTGTATTTTTTTATTGGAAAACTTCTCTAATACTTATTTAAGATTTTTAAAAACTGTAATTTTTATCATTTAATATGCGTATTTGCTAAAGAATGTTGTTTAATATTTTTGTTTAAATTTAAATCTTTTATGATGTTATAATTCAAACAATCTGTACGTTTTTTTGCTGACTTATGTGCTTAAATTACTTCACGTTTTTAGAAGAATGTTCATATCCAGAGAAATAATTGTAACTAGTCGCATGGACAGTGTCCTGTGTCGCCGTGCTAATGACATCAAACTATCATGATAATAAGTTTTGAATACTTTAGCTCATAGGTCTCAAACTCGATTCCTGAAAGGCCGCAGCTCTGTTTGGCTCCAACTCTAATCAAACAGAGCTGATGCAACTAATCAAGGTGTTTGAGACTACTAGAGACTATCAAGCAGGTGTGAGTTGGAGGTAGTTGGAGCTAAACTGTGTAGAGCTGCGGCCCTCCAGTTTGAGACCACTGCTTTAGCTCATCCATGAACATGATTTCAGCAGGAGTCCCATAGGATATTATGAAGATAACAACTCCCATGATTCCACACAGTCACAAACTTCATCTTTATTTGTTGTTTCTTGCAAATAACAATAATCTTTCACACTTAAAATAATACAATAATTTCTTTTATGCTGATTACAATTTTTCATTTGGATTTATTTGTTTCCAATGCTAATATTTCTCAGTAGCTGTTTACATCCAAAAATGTGAATTAACTTTATGCGCAAAACGGGAAGAAGACGTGAATAAAGCAGCGTTTCCATCCAACGGGTCAAAGAGAACAAAATCGTCACTTCCCGATTAACTGGCGCCACTCATCAACAGTAAAAACGAAATTTGCTTTGGTAGGAGAATCTGCGTGAATCTTTTCCTTATTTAATAAATGACTTGTGTATCAGAAGACAGTTTGCTGAAACACAATGAAGGCATTTGAAGACGTGAGACATGGAGCACAGATGCCCTTAGTTCTGGAGGTAATTAATAATATAATAGGCTAACACTATACTGAAAGGGTTATTGACCAAAACATTATTTCAGATGTTTTAAAATGTGCTCAGCCTGCTGGTTTGTCCATTTAAACACATTGTGATCATCACATGATCTCTTATAACAAAATCAAATGACTTTTTTTAATGCACATTTTCATCATAGTTTATGCGCTTCTTATTTTATCAAAAAAAGTTTATCCTGCTCAGTTATGTGCATACGTTTTTTATGCACATTTTCAAAATTGAAGCACATTTTGGCGTTTCTATCAACCTAAAATCTAAAATGCGCATAAAAATAGATGGATGGAAACATAGCTAGTGTCTCGACCTTTCCATATAAGATAGGCCTGTCACGATACCATAAATTCATGTCATAATACTATACCAGGTGAAGTATCACAATAAGAGGTAATATTTCGGTACTATATTAATTCATAATCTAGAAAATGAAGCAAATTTTAAGAAATACTATATTTTATATGTTGTAATACGTACATTTAATTAATAATTCACTTATTTTTGAAAAAGTATTATTCGTACAGACATTCTCTGTTTTATTTGGATATACTGTGACTCTTTTGTTGGTATATTAATAATAATAATAATAATAATAATAATAATAATAAAAAAATAAAATCATTGATTGATTGATTAAATCATTCCACATGCAACATTAACTATTGTAAACGACCACTATTTTTTATTAAAATAACCAGTATTTTGTCACCATAGTGTCATGTTACTACCTTAGTACCGGTAAACCGTTCAACCCTAATATAAGATTCAGCCGTTTTCATTTGTATATTTTAATTCTTGAATGCGCTTGTATTAAAAAATATATAACAAATCAGTACTGGATTGTTCAAATTCATAGCTGAAAAAATGATGCTGTTATTATAAGTAGTAATCAGCACATGTATTATATGCAGTTTTAAGTAGACTTGTAGTTTATATGTCCACTTCACAATGGTACACTTGTAACAGTTTTAAACAGCTGCTGAGTGAATCGACGACTCATAGCAGACTTTACAGCTCTTCAACCCTGGTGGTCCTGCTGATATAGTCAACTTCACACATACTCTCACTGTCTTTCTCTTATTCGCTCTCAGTCTTTCTGTCCCTGGCCTGTTTACTGCTGCTGCGTCTGTCTGTGTGTGTGTGTGTGTGTGTCTGTGTGTGTGTGTGTGTGTGCTTTCCACAAAGGAGTGATAGACATCTCATAAACTTCAGTGAACGCTCGCTCTGTAAGCTCCAGTGTTCCAGCATCTCTGTCCTCAGGGGACGGAGTGTGTTGGTTATGGCTGCTAAAAGCATCATGGGCCCTGGAGACGGGGCTGTTTGTGCTGGACCACCCGGCCTGCATGACGCTCACCACCGAGCTGTAAGGTGCCGCAGATTTACAGGTGCTGCGGAGGCACATGACATGAACCTTTCCTCAGACCGTTTAGAAGCTCTTGTTCCAGCACTTCTGTCTCAGTGTTGATCGCTCTTTTTCTCTCTCTTTCTGGCGCTACCCGCTCTATTTGTCTTTCTCCAAACTCAAAACACCAAAACAGTCTTTTGTGCAGATTCCGTCACACTAAAATATGTCTTTATATGGATCATCAATCTTGCTCTCAAACGTTTAGTTTGGAAAAGCCGCACTCGGCAAGAGGATATCATCCTTCCTCAGCCAGTGTGTGTATAAGCCTGACACGTTTGTAAACTGTTTGCTTGTCAGTGTGTGATGGAAAGGGCCCACAAAGGTAAACTACAGATAAACTTCTTTTCCCGCTGTCTTTTGATTCACTGGATACTGTCGTATGAGTGGTTTTGAACATTAAAGTCCCCCTGAAATTATCTTCAGTAGGACTTTTCGCACTTGAAATTGTTAGCTCAGGGTTATACAAAACCCCAGATAAACAGAATCCTGGGTTATCTGTAATAACATACTGCTCATGCTACATCTGGGGCTGACAAATAATCGGTGGTCTCACAATGTTTCTCACTGTACATTCCCAAAGGTTACCTTTCTTATCAGTCACCCATGCTGATTTGATGAACGGTTGACAACATTTTTACTCCACTGTTACTCCACTACTTTTACTAGCATTTTCAAACCTTCCTGTCAGTTCTAAAAATGTCTCCGCATAGATCTAGAGCTGTTTTAAGGCTCACAGCAAAGGCTGTGAAACAAAGGCTGAGATAAGTACATATGTCATATCCTGCACTGAAAAAAATATAATTAAAGATGATTCCTTGGATTTACAAAATGTATTTACGTTCAGAAGTTGTAAATAATTAATTTGGGCTGATTTTAAATGAACAAGTTAAGTTGAACATTTTTTAATTTAATTAGTTTGTTTAAATTCAACACATTAATTGTTTGCAAAGATTTTGCAGTAACCATTTTTTTTCTGTGATCACTCCAGTTTACACACTTTTCTATCTTTTTATATTTGGTACTTTCTCTCACCGACTGCTGTTTACATGATGCACGTTTCCTCTTTTGGACATTTCTGATTGGCTGTCTGTTGCCAAGTATCCAGCAACAACAAGCAAACACTGCTTTGTTTGACACTGAACAAACTAAGCATCTCAATGCTAACAGCACCGCATTTGTGCGGTGCAGGGTTTCAAAACCTTGGGTAAAATGTAATGCTAACACCAGTCAAATTACAGGTGTGAAACGTGTCTTAAGCAGTGTTTTAAACCATGATAAACCGGTGTTGAGAAAAGTGTGAAAAGCCCTAATATGTATGTCTTAAAGCAGCGGTTCCCTAGAGGAGGGCCTCTATGGAGGGTCATATCGTATTAAAAAAAGACATTTTGCAGTGGACAGTTAGGAGAACGATCGTGTTGCCTTAGATCATTTTATTCCCTGGCTGACCAAAAAATGGACAAATTTGTAATTCGTCCTTCACAAAAAACCTCACTGATTCGCCTTCAGCAGCTAATAGTAATGACCCAAGCATACTGGACCCAGGTGAGGAAGCTCCAAACACTTCGGGTCACAATGCTAGCAATACTGGAAACACGAAATGTAGGAAATACCACGATAGTTACCTGAACTGTTATTTTCTTCTTTTTTTCTCCAAGCAAAGAGTCCCTGACCCAGCCACAGTGCATTATCTGCACCAAAGTTCTTGCTACAAATGCATGAGGCCATCCAAATTAAGAAGACATTTGCAGACAACAGCCTACTGATGTTTTGCTTTTATGTTTTACATTAGGCTATTATTTGTGCATAAACATATCTAGATATAGTAATAAACATAGTTTGTTTGAAATGTACTTTTTTATCATACCTACTGGAAACTTATGAGCGATAATATCATTAAATGTTAAGGGGGGCCTTACAATATTTTCCGGGGGGAAAAGAGGGTCTCAGGTACAAAAAAACTTGTGGATTATAACTTGGGATTATAAAAAAAAAAGGGGTTATGAAGGTGGTTGTGTTGGATAGTGGCTTTTATTTTGCAGCTTTCAAAAGTGCAAAAATCTATCATAAAACTAACCTGTAGCTGACAGGGGGTTAACGCATATCTTATAAAGCAGATCGATGTGTTTTTGTTACATAAATATTTCAACTTTTTAAAGTTATAAACTCCAATCACTTCTGGTGGCAACCGAATGCATGTTACATGTGTAGATTATGTATACCTTACTGGTCAAAAGTTTGGGGTCAGTTTTTACTTTATTTGTTATTGTTTAATTAATTTTATGTAATAAATTAAATAAAATTATTACCCCAGTAATTTTTGCTTTTATTACTATTATTGTTGATAATAGTAATAATAATAATAACAATAATAATTAATTAAGTATTAATATAAGACTTCTGAAGGATCATTAGACTGAAGACTGGAGTAATGAAGCTGAAAATTCATCTTTAAAATCACTGGAATAAATTATTAAATTAAATTATAAACTAATTTTGAACAGTTATTTTATAGTGCAATAACATTTTACAATTTTACAATTTGTTTTTGTATTTTTGATGAAATAAATGCAGCCTTGGTAAGCAGGAGAAGCTTATTTTAAAACATTTAAAAATCATACCGACGCCTAACTTTGATTGGTAGTGTTCATATACAGCGAATGACGTAAAGCGAATTTGTATTATCTCTGACAATATACATGTCTTGTGGGAATCACTTACGGCACAGTTTGTTTACTGCAGAAGACGATAACAAACAGCAAAAGTAATTGGCTTGGCATAACAGTACAATATTATAGTATATCACGCTTACAATACAATTCATACATGTGTCTATCCTTCTCAGATTATGCGTCAATTGCAATAATGTCACTGAAAGCCAGTGATTGAAGTTTATTATTTCAAAATAACAAATATTTCTGTTACAAAAACACATCAATCCCTGCTGGTATATGGGTTAGTTTGACTAGTTTTGGATTTATGTGCGTTTGTAAGCTTCAAAATAAAAGCCACTATCCAACCCCCTTATACTGCATAAAAGAGCCAAGATAAAAAAATCAACAATTCTGAGAGTAAATTATGCAGTGGTAAGTTATGGAGTCATTTTTATATACGGGGAACTTTTCCTTTAATGCTGAGAAACAATCAGACTCAACATTACTATTTATTATAGACTGTGACTGTCATGATTAGTCTGATGTGCTTTAGATCAAGCAAGATTTTTTTTTATTCTACGTTTGACGTAGATCTTAATTGAAAAATGAAGAGGGGGTGGGACATAAATAGCTCCTCCCCTTTAAAAAACAGCCAACAGTGTTTTGTTGTTAGCACAGCTCTGCCAATGAGAGTGGTTGAACTCAAGCACATCAAATGAAAAGCAAATAAATAAAAGTGTCTTAAATGGGGCGGGTCATGTCAGATACTAGAGAGCATTTGATTGGTCAGGATTTGATTAAAAAAATTGTTGATCCATTTAGGTGGAAATGACAAACTGCAAGGTTTAGATGTTTATATCTACGGAAGCGTAGAGCTGCCACCCAGGTAAAAAAAAATATGAGCTTCATCACGTTTGTACAATATACTTTTCACGTTCTTACAATATAATATCACGTTTGTACAATATAATATCACGTTTGTACAATATACTTTTCACGTTCTTACAATATAATATCACGTTTGTACAATATACTTTTCACGTTCTTACAATATAATATCACGTTTGTACAATATAATATCACGTTTGTACAATATACTTTTCACGTTCTTACAATATAATATCACGTTTGTACAATATAATATCACGTTTGTACAATATACTTTTCACGTTCTTACAATATAATATCACGTTTGTACAATATACTTTTCACGTTCTTACAATATAATATCGCGTTTGTACAATATAATATCACGTTTGTACAATATAATATCACGTTTGTACAATATAATTATCACGTTCTTACAATATAATATCATGTTTGTACAATATAATTATCACGTTATTACGTGAAAACTTTATTGCTTAGGCTACTGGTGCGATCAGAGCGTGAGAAAATGTCTCGTTTTACAGAATTAAGTTCTATTTTATGCTTGAATTAAGACATGGGGAAATTTTGCAGCTACTGATTGTGATTACTAGACCCAGTAATAAAACAGTTATTGACGTTATGATCCATACTCCATCGCAAGAATCTTTGCATGTCTGCCATTGTGACATTTTCTGTTCCCAGATCGGAGCGAATCCGGGAAGGTGTCCCAAGCCTCTTTTCAACTTCTGCTATGAAATAACCAGCAATAATTTTGGGATCACTGTTTGTTGAAAAGGCATGTAGCCAAATCATAGCTCTCGAAAACCCATCATGGCTCCATTTATACAGATTCCAAAGGGCTTCAGTTTGTCGTAGGAGTCGACGTGGTATGTCGGCAAATCAATGCCAATATTAATCGAGCGCAGCAGTGATGTTTGCGCGCGTTTAGAAGTGAACCGTGAGCAGATTACATACGCGAGCGCACAGGGGATCTTCACGCGCGCGCTCAACTGATCCAGCGCGAGAAAAAAAGTCCCGCGCGCGCACATCATCATCTGTGCGCACGTATGGCGGCAAATAACGTGATAATTATATTGTACAAACATGATATTATATTGTAAGAACGTGATAATTATATTGTACAAACATGATATTATATTGTAAGAACGTGATATTATATTGTACAAACGTGATATTATATTGTACAAACGTGAAAAGTATATTGTACAAACGTGATATTATATTGTACAAACGTGATATTATATTGTACAAACGTGATATTATATTGTAAGAACGTGAAAAGTATATTGTACAAACGTGATATTATATTGTACAAACGTGATATTATATTGTAAGAACGTGAAAAGTATATTGTACAAACGTGATATTATATTGTACAAAAGTGATATTATATTGTAAGAACGTGAAAAGTATATTGTACAAACGTGATAAAGCTCATATTTTTTTTTACCTGGGTGGCAGCTCTACACTTCCGTATATATCAGTTTCATAATTTCTAAACGCAAATTTGTGAGCCCGTTAGCTTATAGAAATCTTTAAAACTAACAGACTGATTCTAACATCAAAAAACTTTTTTAATTTAACAGGACATTTAAAAGAGGAGGGGCTACTTGATATGCCCTGCCTTTATGTCTTGGCAGCATCTCTGAGGCTCGTTCTGACAGTTCTGTTCTCTCTCCTCAGCTGAAAGAACCAATGAGGTCATCGTAGGATCTGACCAGCTCATGGAAATCTAGAACCCTGCTGGAGATCCAGAACAGGCCTGAAGACGAACACAACCTGCCTCCCCCCGCTTCAACACCCTCCATTCTTTTATGTGTCCGAATAAAAATGGATTTATTTATCTCAAGACTTCTGTTGTTGTTGTTTTTTCCCCCTCCACCTCTTTGATAAGTGCAGTCGCTTACTAAAAGCATCTCCACTTTGTTCACTATTTTAAAAAATGTTCAAATAAATTTAATTATTTGTTTTAAAAAAAGGTTATTAAATTGCAATTGTTAACACATTAATACTGTTGTTAATATTATAACTATTATAATTCATATGTTATATCATATTTTGAAAGATAATAATAAATGCAATAAATAATAATACTTATTATTAACCCAGTACTGGCCAATTTAGTTCATTCACCTATAGCGCATATCTTTGGACTGTGCGGGAAACTGAAGCACCCAGAGGAAACCCAAGCCAACAATGGGAGAACATGCAAACTCCACACTGAAATCCCAACTAGCTCAGCCAGGACTCGAACTAGTGACCTTCTTGCTGTGTGGCAGCAGTGCTAACCACTGAGTCACTTTTTATTATAATTAAAATGCTATTAACAATTTTCAATATTGATATTAATATAATAAACTGAAACTTAAATGTTATTATTTTATTATTCATTTGATTAACAAAATGATGATAATAATAATAAAATAAAATTTGTATTAATAAATAACTTAATTATATAACTAACTTTAATAATATTGTTCATATTTACCATTTATATTGACATTAATATTATAAATTACAACTTTAATATTGTTATTATTATTAATGTGATTATCAGTATTAATTTATTTATTAATGTGCTTGTTGCCACACAAACAAACTTAAAGTAAATAAATACATTAAAATATAAGCAAATAAAAGTGCAATAAACTGTTATAAATCTGTAAAATGTACGGTATAAAACTGGCAGCTGTGGTTGGCAGAATTTTGCTTTTAAAAATATTGTACCGACCATATTTCATGAATTTACACAAATTTTAATGCACAAATGTTTTGAAATATTAACATTTACAAATTGACCTTTTATGATGCACAGACATACACAGTCATCATAAATCAAAGCTCAACTTGAACTTTTTTCTCAAATGGAGAAACATACTAATATAGAGGCACTCGCACAACTAAACATCATCACGAGGACCCACAACACCAAAGTAATGTTACAAACATTGTTTATCAGCATTAGATGTAATGTGAAACACTAATGTATACATTACTAATGAGAAACTAAAAACAACCAAAGAAACGTCAACAGAAACCATACAGTGTCATGCAGATAACTCTGGGAATGTCATTATCAGTGTTGGCTGTAATTAGTTATAAACTTGTTACTTTAATTGAATTTATTTTCCATTAAAAAAGTGAAGTAATGGATTAATTTTGGTATTTAAGTAATTTAATTTTAGTTATGTATAATGAACTAGCCTTAAATACAAATAAATTCAACAATTCTGTATAAATCATTGCAGAGAAGCCTATTTTTTTCTTATACAATTTTTTTTTTGCAGAATAATTTTTTTTTTCAGCTTAATACAATCAAACATGATTAATGAACTATTTATATATGTTATGTATAAAATATTGGGTCATTTAAGACATTTCATGTTTTAATACATACAATTAATACTTCTTAAGCATATTCAATTAAAAAAAAAAAAAAGCTAAAAGACTTTACAGAGTTTAATTCCTATTGTTTCTGATTTAACACATTAATTGACAAGAAGTTAAAGCAGTATTGAGTTCAGTTATTAAATTACTTACTGAGTAACTAAATGACCAATTAAACATAAGGTGTCTTTGGTGGGAACTTTCCCAAAGCAAAATATAACAAAGCTGTGAAGAAAAGTAATTTCAATTTATTCAACAATGCTTATTATTCAACGTATATACAAAAGACAGCTCAAATCATGGCCATTTTTTTTATCAGTGAAGTTACTCAATTACACTAAAACTGCTGATATATATCTCAAAGAAGCATCTGTCATCATCACTCTATCATGGCAGTGTCAAGGTATTAGGGATGCTGCAATACTTGGTATAATATTGAACTGTTCTGTACGACCTCCATGGTTCAATACACATCTGGACATTGTGTTTTGGTTTTGTGTTATAATTTAAAAACTGTCTTTTGCATTTCCCCCATTCCTTTAATTACTTTCTAATCTGGCTCTGTGCATGTTAGAATGTATGTCCATGTACTGAAACAAGGCTCCCCGTGAGTAAATATCCATCAGTGAGTACTAAAGTAGAAGACACTTTTATGTGAAAAATGAAAGAGATGTAAGGGTGCCTGGGGAAATGGGAACAACTAAATGGAAGGTGCAATGTGCAAAAAAAGTCTTGCAGTCATAAAATGACTTTTGCTGCCCATTAAAACTACCGTAAATAAGCTGAAATCTACTCAAATAAGTCAAAAAAAATTTTTGTGTGTTGGGACAACATGAAGGAACTGTTTAACCCAACATTTTTGGTGTGCTTCACAACAGAAAGATTCAGTTATGACCAGTAATTATGTCCATCTGTCCGGCTTCAATTGCTTATGTATTGGAATGTAGGCAAAACATTTGAGAAATTGTTTTATATTTCTCATTGCGCTGCGTTTTGTCCTGCTGTTTGTGTTTTAAATATTAATCAAACAACAAAAGATAATAAAATTGCTTATAGTGCTCTTGACTGAAAATCTGTAAAGCTTTATAAAGGTTCATTTCAACAGTGAAGATTATATACAGCCTGCAGTGTTATTTGATTATATTTTTCAGATTATGTAACTGAAAACTACACGAAAACCTGAAAAGCACTGTTTATATTTAGGTTTATTTTTAGCCAGTATTATCTGTGCTATATTGTATTCATTTTAGTTTTCTTTTATTTTTGTTTGACAGTGCTTTTATACTGAACACATTATATACCATATGCTGAAACCGTGACCTAAAACCGAAAACCAAACTGAACCCCGAGAAGTCTGTTTGGGGTATATGCAGAGCTATGCTGCGTCTCAATTCGCATGCATATTCATTCATTCTCTTTTAAGCTTACTCCCTTTATTCATCAGGGGTCGCCACAGCGGAATGAACCGCCAATTGATCCAGAATATGTTTTATACAGCAGATGCCCTTTCAGCTGCAACCCATCACTGGGAAACATCCATACATACTTATTCACACACATACACTACGGACAATTTAGCTTACCCAATTCACCTATACCACATGTCTTTGGACTTCTGAGGGAAACCCATGCGAACACGGGGAGAACATGCAAACTCCACACAGAAATGCCAACAGACCCAGCCGAGGCTCGAACCAGCAACCTTCTTGCTGTGAGGCAATTTTACTACTCTCTGCGCCACCGCATCGCCCCTAATTCGCATACTCTCCATCCTAAATAGTATTAAAAAATAGAATTAGTATGTCCCAAATTGTAGTATGTTGACAAGAATATGATTTGATTTGATTTGCATGAAAGACTGACGTATGGCAGATTATCCTGCTGCTTCTTCTTCAATAAGGTAGGAAATTAAATATGCAAGAAATGTTGATGATGTGTGGATGATTGACAGGGCTCATAACTAAGCAACACAATAATCCGTTAACGAGAAAGTAGGATGTCCCAAAGCTTGCATACTCTTCTGTTACACTCAAAAGTATTTTTTCTTCACAAAAAAGTACATAGTTTTGAGGTTTAGTATAAGTATATGAATTGGGACGCAGCACTAGTGTTTCTTTCCATACCAACGGTCAATGTGACTTTTTTCAATTTTATGGAATTCTATTTACAGCATCAATGTTAATTAAAATATAATCAGTTAAACAGACTTCAGCATTAATTTAGTTGTTCAAGTGTAAAACTAGATGAAAAGATGTTTACACGCATGCGA
This sequence comes from Danio rerio, assembly GCF_052040795.2. Taxonomy (NCBI): domain Eukaryota; kingdom Metazoa; phylum Chordata; class Actinopteri; order Cypriniformes; family Danionidae; genus Danio; species Danio rerio. Next base: position 37,364,763 of record NC_141022.1, on the reverse strand, counting down.
CGCCAGGATCAGCAGGTTAGTGCAAAAACTCCATTAAAAATACTACTGTAAAATAAAATTTCAAATTTTAAAGACATGGCGTGGAAAGATGAAATCTAATGCAGTGCTTCTAGTACATTCTGAGACCCACTTTATATCGCTTATAAATCAGGCAGTGGAGATTGTTGATTTTTTAAGAAAACAGACTTTTAATGCGCCGATTTTGTAAAGGCATGTAGTTCAACGGAAGCGTTTGACCCAAGTTACTGAAAATTAAAAGTCTCTCTGCATATATCTTATTGTTGCACCCCTAGAAGGTAAAGTGTCACACTATGGACCCTTTTCACATGTCCAAGCTTCTTAGTAGCGAAAGTCATCATAGCTGGGTATAAACTTAAGGCAAGGCAAGTTTGTTTATATAGCACATTTCATACGCAGTGGCAATTTAAATTGATTTACATAAACAGGAATAAAAAAGACAAGTAAAAATAAAATGGAAACAAATAATATGAAAATTGATGAAAACAAGGTAAAGACAGTTTTTCCATATTCTAAAACACTGGTGTATCATATTTTCTAATTTTACTCTGGGACTTTCCTATTCTGGTGATCACCACCCCCCCCCCCCCCCCCCCCTCTCTGTTGACTTCTTCGATACCTATTAATCTATTGGACGTCTCCAACAGATTGAATTTTTTACCTAATATCGAAAAGTTAATCTTTGCAGCTCTATTTACCTGCCCCCCAATTAGCGTGCAATGCATGGGAGAGTAAAAAATTTTTTTTCACAATCATATTTGCTGAAATAATATAAGAAAAACTCCACAATGGCTTTTTAAAAAAGGAAAACAATTGTGCGAGACTGATAACGGCAGTCAGAAGAGAGAAAAATGTCAAATTTACTGTCCTGCCCTCATACAATCTGCATATCAAATATCTGCACACAAACGGTAATTAGTTTTGTTGTAATTTGATGCAAAGACATAATACATAAATGTTCATCCGTTTTTTTTTTTTTTCTTTTAACCAAAATATTGAAAACTGTTAAGGATTTAAGATGCTAATGACCATTAAACTCATCTTTTGAAAAGGCTCCATTGTACTTCTCCATTATCATTCTCTTATATGCATAAAGTCTATCAGCTGCATTGAAACTGATTTGCTAACCCTTTTTTTCTTTGGGTTGCAGGTGTTGATCTGTGTGGGTATCTGTGTCTTGCTTGTTTGTCCAGTGGATATATTCTATCCCATCATCCCTCTGCGTGACCACCGTGACTGCGCCTGTATGCTCTGCTGCTGAAAGGAACAGATAACCACAATGGAGAGAAGTTTATTTGTACACAAAACCACTGAAAGAAATGGACCACCCAGTCAGACGGCAGCTACTAACAGTCTTTCTTTTTCCCTCTCCCATACATGCAGACCTTCACACCAAAAAAAAAAAGCCTAAAAGGAGCACTTCCTAAAGATTTTCCTCTTCACTGTTAATGATTTATTGCATTCCAGCATCTCTTAAATTACAGGTCCGGCTTCAGTGGTGATGATGGATTCAAAGCCTGAGGAAGATGCGCTCATTCTGGCTGATTTATAGCTTTTCGACTGATTGTTTTCAGGGCCAAGTCGAGGCGTTTAGTGTCACCGGTGGAATGATTGGACATTTGGTGTCTTCTAGTGCAGCGCTTTGCTTTTGAGGCATATTAAAATATTGCATTGTGACGTCTCTCTCTTTTTTTTTTTTTTTGTTTGCTCTTTAAATCCGTAAAATAATAATCCGAGTATTTATGAGGCTGTCAGCGTTCTGTTCGTCCTCCCTTTTCTCTTTATTAGACTTTTGGCAGATTTGATCTGACTGGGAACTGCGGTGGTTGTGGAGATTCTTTTATTCCTAATGGATTAGTAATGTTTTTAAGATAGACTGTTCCCTGGAGAAACATAACGTCTGTGAGATTGTTTGGTGCTATGATGTGCTGCACATGTTTTAGTGTTGTTAATTGTCATCTTTTATTCAGTTTCCCGTCATTTCAATCCCATAAGACTTTTGTTGATTTTTAGAACACAAATTAAGATACTTGTTAATCAAATCTGAGAGATTTTGTGTGTGTGCCTTGGTTGAAAGTCTCTTTACCCAAATTTTTTTTGAAGCAAATTTTTGATGCTTAAAAATGTTCATAAGGAGATGAAATCCTACGGATATCCAACACAATCTCACGGCAATTCGTAACTTTTTCATTTAGTGGCTAATTTGTCCGATCTAATTCGTACCATTTAGTACGATCCCCCAATGACGGTTGGGTTTAGGAGTGGGGTTAGGTACCATGCCTCCTTTTTAAAATCGTACAATTTTGTAGCCACAAAACTAGCAAAACGTAAAATACTTACGTTTTCTCGTGAGATCAGGCTGGAATATCTTCTGAAGAGTCACAATTTAATTTAGGTTTGTTTTGGTTTAATTTAGTTTAAATGTTGTGCACATTAGGGCTGCACAATATATCGTTTCAGCATCAATATAGCAATGTGCGTATCTTCAATAGTCATGTCAAAGGATCTGCAATGTTGAGTTGTAATTTAAATTAAATAAAAAATCACAGTTATAATATATAGTGTGATCGATTTTTACTATGATGTGTTTTTCAAGGCCTGAGACTGTAAGATTTAAACCATTTGGGAACAAGAAATTATAAAGTTTACCGCTTTAACAAATATTAATGGGGTATATGCACAGCTAGTGATTTTTAGCCAATGATAAACTTCCAGTGAAAGCTTAATATGACTATTTTCAATTTCATAAGGCTCCATTTACAGCATGAGTATTGTAATGTAATTACAATACATTACGTTAAATAGACTTAAGCATTCATTTAGTTGTTGAATCACAAAACGAGATGAAAGACTTTGTAACTGCTAGTGCCGTCAGGATCAGCAGGCGAGCACAGAAACTCCCTTGAAAAATACTGAGGTAAAATAAACTGTCAAATTTTAATGTTGTGATGGGGGAAATGGAATTGTATGCAGTACTTCTAGTTCGGTCTTAGACCCACTTTGTATCAATCAGGCAGTGAAGATCACTTATGTTTAAAGAAATCAGACCTTAAACTTGTCTTTTTTTTAATGGAAAGAGTTCACTGGAGGTGCTGAGGCTGGCTGGCTGAAATTAAAAGTCTGTGTGCATATACCCCATTGTCTTTATTTATCAAATGAAGACTATACAGTGCTAATTTACACTTGATCATTGAATTTCTGTACTTCAGTATTGTTAGATTCCATCAAAAACCAGAAAGCACTGCTTATTTAGTTTTAATCTTTTTTCTGGTGTTTTCATCTGTGCTTTAATTTATTAAATTTTTGGGATATTTTATTCAGATGCACTCCCCTTAAAATGTAAAATTATGAATTCTTTAAGAACAGTTACTTTAGTCATATTGTGAAATTATATTCATATTGCAGCATATACAGTTAAAGTCAGAATTATTAGCCCCCCTGAATTATTAGCACCCCTGTTTATTTTTTTTCCCCAACGGAGAGAACATTTTTTTCAACACATTTCTAAACATAATAGTTTCAATAACTCATTTCTAATAACTGATTCAGTTTATCTTTGCCATGATGGCAGTCCATAATATTTACTAGATGTTTTTCAAGACACTTCTTAACAGCTTAAATTGACATTTAAAGGCTTAACTAGGTTAAGTGGGTTAACTAGGCAGGTTAGAGTAATTAGACAAGTTGATGTATAACAGTGGTTTGTTTTGTTGAAATAAAATAGCTTAAAGGGGCTAATAATTTTGACCTTAAAATGTTATATAAAAATTCTAAACTGCTTTTGTTCTAGCCAAAATAAAACGAATAAGACATCTCCTGAAGAAAAATATTATCAGACTAATAGTGAAAATGTCCTTGCTCTGATAAACAGAATTTGGGAAATATTTAAAAAGAAAAGAAAATCAAAGGGGGGCAAATCAATCTGACTTCAACTACATATCGCTGAAAAACTAAATATTAAAATGTCAGTTTTTTCCTTTTTTGTGCAGCCTTAGTGCACATATAAACATTTATCAAGGAAAATGAACTGGAGCTCAGCCATACCTGTTTAACAGACAAAAAACATTTCTCATTGGTTCTTGCAGAGGATCTAATGTGCCGTATGACATGCAAAAATTAGCCTAACTGGTTCTGTTGCATCAAGCAATTGCAAATTTGCAAACAAAATTTGACTGCTGTTTACCTTGTTTGTTGATATTTTTATGTGAATGTAAAACTATGACTCTCTTTTCCACTATTTCTTAACATTGCTATATAATCTTCTTTTAATTACACATAGGTCCACAAAGGCCAACAAGTTCAAAGTAAAAACAAAAAACAAATATATTTTATTATTTTTAGATTGTGGCAGCACGGTGGCTCAGTGGTTAGCACCGTCGCCTCACAGCAATAAGGTCGCTGGTTTTGAGTCCCGACTGGACCAGTTGGCATTTCTGTGTGGAGTTTGCATGTTCTCCCCGTGTTTGCAAGGTTTTCCTCAGGGTGCTCTGGTTTGCCCCACAGTCTAAAGACATGTACTATAGGTAAATTGAAAAAACTAAATTGTCCGTAATGTTTGTGTGTGAATGAGTGTGTATGGGTGTTTCCCAATACTGGGTTGCAACTGGATGGGCATCCACTGCATAAAACATTTGCTGGAATAGTTGGCGGTTCACTCCTCTGAAATTGACACTAAACCGAAAGAAAAATAAATGAATGAATGAATATTTTTGGACTTTCACTGACATTGATCTCTTTACCGTCATCTGTTCTATGATGACTACCAAAATGTATTAGTTTTAAGCATTTTAGGCTTTAAATTACAATTTGATTCCATCATGCCAATGATGTTTTGATGATAAACAAGGCGTTATTTAGTACTAGCAACCTTAATTTGAAATATTATTTTGATGCATTATCATTTTTGCTGCAGTGTCACATTAATAGCTACTGATATCTGTACAGATCTGTACTAATACATTCCCATTAGATTATTGCTAAATTCAAATTTATTTATATATATATATAAAAATAAAATATATATATATATAATTTTGAACTGAGGCAGCATGGTGGCTAAGTGGTTAGTACAGTCACCTCCCAGCAAGAAGGTCACTGGTTTGACTCCTTGCTTTGGCCACAGTCTAAAGACATGCACTAAAGGTGAACTGAATAAACTCAATTGCTTGTAGTTTGTAAATGAGAGAGTTTGTTGGTGTTTCCCAACACTGAGGGTTGTACTCAGTGCTGGGTTGTGTCTGCAAGGGCATCCAATGTATAAAACAATTGGCAGACTGAATAGTGGATTAGGGCGAAGGAAAGTGAGCGATTGTGTAATTCTAAACCAAATAAGCACAATTATTTTGTCAAAATGTATGCTTTTTTTCAAAATGTAGGTTTCATTAATTATGTTAGTGTATTTAATAACATGAACTAAATATTAAAAATACTTGTAAGGCATTTATTATTCATAGTTCATTTAGTAAATCCAAATTCATGCTGTCAACAATAGCTAATACAGCGTGAGTAAACATGAGCTAACAATGAACTACTATATTTTCATTATGTAACATTAACATGAACAAATACTGTAATAAATGTATTGTTCATTGTTTGTTCATGTTAGTAAATGCATTCAATAACACTAACGAATACAAGCTTAATGTAAAGTATTACAAATTTTATTAGGCAATCTGCGACCAATGCTTTACCCTCCCCTCCTTCCAAATCTATTTGTTGTTGACAGCATGAGATAATATGAAGCATGTTGGATACTGCTACACACTGACATACTACTGAAGTCAATGGCTGCCAGTTTTCAAAAATCTCTCAGATTTGATAAGATTTAAGTAGATGAACAAATTCTTTTGTGTTTGTTAAGACAAATGATGCTAGTATGTTTGGGCTGAACTAATTCTTTAAGTAGTATTAAAATCCCCAAATGCCCTGCATCTCCTCTCAATGGCTGTCGTCTCCTAATAGGAAACATGTGTCATCCATTTAGTCAGTGTGATAACTAATCAGATGTGCTGGCCTTTGGCCTCTCGCTGCAGTGTCCGGTCTCGGACCAGCAGACCTGGCTCAGGAGATGTTTTTCAAAGGTTTGTATATTTAGACAAAGCCTCCTGGAGCTGGAGTCCCCATGGCTGTGTTGGTTTGGAGTTGTGTTCAGTGTCATTCCCCACCCTTTGGGCCAAATGTGACAGATGCTTGTGTTTTCCTGGGCCTGGGATCAGATGTCAGCTGACAGATCATATATCAGGCCCACCTCGCTGTCTCTGTGAAGCTTCCAGGCCGCTTTTCAGGGCCTGCTCGTATAAGATGTGCCAAACTGACTCAATCACACCATGAGGATTCAACAGGTATTCTCAAGAGCCAAGAGTTCATGTACATGCATTATGATTATTAGCCCATTTAAGAGATTCATTTATCAATTGGCTACAGGCGAACAACTGTTGTCCAATCATGTGTTTCAAGAGTTCACACTTAGCTGATGATTGGTAATAAGCTAGTTTGGCATGCTGTCCCGGGAGAGAGCCCCAAGCTCATGAGAGCCTCGAGCCCGGGGCTCCCTCCCATTGCAGGGCGAGAGGGGAGTTTGAGCTCGGGTAGATCTCGAACCGGAGGCATTTTGCTGTGAGGCCCCAGTGCTAGCCACTGGGCTGCCCTGCTGCCCTGTAGACAAAAGAGGAGGCGAAGGGGTGGAAGGGGGGGATTCTTCAAGACGAAGATGACTAAAGGTAAGGTGTTTGGTTATTTATACTTGGTTAGGAATAGTCTGATTGGTGGTTCGTACATTAGCTTGACTCGGGGCCAGCCGTGTCAATCATAAGCATGTGATCCTCTCGAAATTAGTTTATGAATAAACTTCACTTAATTAACCTAGTTGACCCATTGAATAGCATTTTAAGCTGAATATTAATGTGTTGCAAAATACTCATCTTGGCAAAAACAAAATAAATTAGTTATTAAAAATGTGGGGTTGTCATAATCAAAATATGGATTAAATATGGAAAAATCCAACAATGCGTTGATTTTTTCAAATCACTTTTTAACTGTTGGGTTTTTTCCATATTTGTTATACGTTTTTTGTTAGGTCACACTTTAATTTGATGGTCCGTTTGTTGAATTTAAGCTACATTGCATCTAAATGCCAACTAATTCTCATCAGATTATAAGTAGACTGTTGGGTTGGGGTTAGGGTTAGTGTAAGTTGACATGTACTTGCTAAGTTTCTTGTAGTCACTTAAATGTCAGCTGAAGGAGCAGTATCAGCAGATATTAAGCAGACAGTCAACCAATACTCAAATGGACCATCAAAATAAAGTGTTAACAAAAATTATTGAAAATTCCATGCTCTAAATTAAAAACAACTGGTTGAGAAATGTATAAAATCTAGCGAATAGTAGAAGGACACAAGTATAAAAATGAGAAATGACATTTAATCAATATTAATACGAACATATTTTAATATGTCATCAAGCAATTCGTGATCTAAATATGCCTGTCAACTTTGTCCATATGAAAGAAAAATGGTTACACTGATTGACAATTAATGGGTGTCTTCTGCAAGGTGAAGCCTCTCAGAAAATGAAAATACATTGAAGTTTTCATTGGAGCCATTTAAATACAAGCTCGTCTGTAAATGAAGACGCCGATGTGAACGGTTTTAGGTAGTATTACAGTAAAGGCTGTAACCCAGTGCTACTTGTGTGTTATCGTAAATCACAGAGACGTGGATATAAATATGTCATTTGTTACGTCCAGCAGTCTTCAGCAGGACAGTGTAGCCAGTATCCCTGAACCCCGAGAGCGGGTGACCCGACTGACCACACGGCAGGGCCGGTGGAGGGACTGTATGAATGCTTGTGTGTGGCGCTGTGGGGGGGAGGAGGAGGTGCAGAGATGCTGGCCTGAAGGCCTTAAGCATGCTGGAGGCGCTGAGAGCCTCGCCGGCCACCCAAGTGGCAGAAAACCTGCATGTTTTCTGCTGACCCCTACACATTAACAGAACACTTCCTCAATTTGTCTTCTGTGTTCTTGAGGCACAAACGAAATTTCCTCTCATTTTCGCCTCCTTTTAAGACGCTGCATCCCCCACAAGCCTCCTCACGCCCACCTTCAGTGCACACACACTTAACAATTAGTACTTTCTTACTGCTGAACAAAGACAGTATGGACGCTGTGTGGCCTGTAAAGGCCAATAACCTCTATGACATGTGAGGGACTGCGCGCTCTTTGAAATCAACATACTGGCTGCTTTACAACGCTCCACGGGACGCTTGCTAAATAATGTCCAAGCTTGTTTATCTCGCTTGACCCTGGCGATGTTACACCCCTGTGACTGGTGGCTCTGTTCCTTCTGGAAGAAAAAAAGCCAAAGACTGATCAGCAGATTCTCATTGAAAAACAGCTGAAGCTAAATCAGATATGGAGCAGTGAGCAGATTGCGTCATGCACCTGTAAGGAGGGAGGACTTGGATGTGCACAATTTTCTGCATTGAATGAGGATTTTATACGTGAAATGAAATGAAATACATATATAGGGCAGGATTAAACAAGTAGAGAGGGAGACACGTAAGAAAACAAAGGGGTTTGATTCCAGATTGCCACCTGCTAGTTTTGTCCCAACAATACCCCTGTTAAAGGGCCACAAACAAAGACGGCTGAAAAAAAAGTTTTTTAAGCAAGCCATTCATTACGATGACAAAGGCCAAAGAAATACATTATCATAATTAATCTTATCTGTGGCTGTGGGTGGCGGGTCTTTTCCTTTTGAGACTGACGGACCCTTACAATGCCAACATGTACACATCAGTGTGTCACAAAGCACTTTGGGGGCTAAGAATATTTTAAGCTTTGTAAACATTCGCCAAACAAGTCCTGAATGTTAGCTGGAGGCTAGTGTCTCCCCATGCCTTTATCCACATCAAAACACTCAGCCACTGCCAATCTGAATACAAACTTTGACTTCCTTTCTTAAGGATATTTCCAGAACACAATGCTGCAGGTTTATTGTGTCAAGTTGTGTGAAAAATAACACGTTGCTGACTTCATATTTATGGCTATGGGAAAAATATTAATGTTTTAATTAATAGAATAATATTGCTTACGAGTCACATAAACATAATAACTAATTTTGAGTAAAAATATTAATACTGAATTGAATATTTGTTTACAAAAAATTTACATGGATTGCTAGATAATGCCAACCAAAACACTTAATACACAGATTCACTTAACTGAACATGTATTATTATTGCATGTAAATATTATTTCTTTTGGAAGGACACTATATACTGCATAACTGCAGGTTAAGTACATTTACATACATAACCCAATAAACTTTTCTGATTTTGACTGCAATATAATGATGTGCAACTTTTGTGAAGCTGCTTTGAAATGATAATTATTGTGAAAACTTAATTATTAAATATTAAAATAGTTATTACTTTTATTTTTTAAATAATGTAGTCTATATAATGTCTGTGTATGAATATGCATATTTTGTCATTTTTTGTACACATGAATATATTAATGTACACATGTGTGTGTATATATATATATAGATTATGACATTTAAATTGAGTGTATACATGTACTAAATGCGTACATCAACTCAAATTGAACCTACTTGACTAGTAGTTTCAAAGGCATTTGTTCATGGTGCCGGTGCCTTCGTAAGATAAATAAATTCAGTCCTGAAGCTTTTTGGGGAAAATAAACACGTCTTGGTGTGCGGAGCCTCTCAGCTGTCGTTTGATATCCATGCTTCGTTCTTTTGGAGCTTACCTTTACACAAGCAGTGACGGGCTGTGGCCGTTTATGTTTAGGGGCTGTGTGATGGCAGATTTCTGGACAGCGCATGGTCATCTCCCCAGTTTATTTATCCAAGGCCTCTAGACCTCGGTCCGGACCTCCCTCAGTTTGTTAGGCTTAAAGGGGCCCCCTACCGCATGGAGCAATTCCTCAGATTCCACATTAGCTCCCACTCCCAGCTGCCCTTACCCTCATCAAATTAAACAATTTCGAGAAATGTGCTCAACGCTGCCACAGTATACAAGCAGACGTACCCTTGTGCTTTCCCTTAGTGTCAATGGTGCTATATGCTAAGACATTTAAATTTGAACTAATATTTTGCCTTCCACTGAATTACAGTGAAAAAATAATCAAATGACAGGTGGACCAGATGCATGACATGGGCTTCATATCATATTTTCTGTAGGGTATTTGTTGATTTGGCATATATTTTGTCATTATAAGCATGCTTAGGTTTCTCAAACCTTTGCATTGTTCTACAAGTCAGTTAATTGATTGAGTCACATTTGGCCATTTACAATTGAAAAAATCATCTGGAATAGTCTTGGTAAGGAATCTAATCTGAAAAGCCATTACTCTGAAACATCATAAAATAACCTTAAGTGTTAAGTAAAATCAACGTGTTGTCCAATTCAAAATGTGTATTATTTCTGTAATATTTTGAACATTTTACAAAGAATGACAAATAAAACATCTTAAGATTACCTGAAATTTGAAATATTTATAGAAATAAATTGATCAAAGTTTTAATTTTCTCATATAATCTAACAAAAATGTGTTGTCAAGAATATTTTTTGGACAAGCTCAGCAAAGGATTTATATGGGTAAAAGGCTTTTTTTTCTGGTCAAGAATAGTGATTATAGTATTTTTTTACCCTGATTTTCACAAGACGCCCATTAAGAAATAAGTCAGACATTAATTTACTGATATATTAAAACATTATTTTAAGGATCATAGTGCAGCCTCAAAATGCTGATTCATTGCCATTTAAAGTCTTTATATTGTACTTTAGCCATTTTTATTTACAAGATTTGATTTGATTTTTATTAATTTTTTCAAGTAATTTGAAACATTAAGAAGACTAGCATTTAAAATCCTTTTTGAAAACAGGACGTCAAATGTTTTATCATCATTTATCAATCAGTACATGTTATTCATGTTTGTAAAATAAAAATTAGTCAAGAAATAATTTGATGTATTAATACTCTCATCAATTATTTTATCGGCTCTACGTTTTTGTAAGTACGCATCAGGCCAGCGAAGATTAATCTGTAAAGTCTCCCTCTGCATCCGACTGTCAGCATAAAAGAAATGTGTGGCTGCAGTATCAATAGATGGCCTGTGTGATAGCGTGTTAAAATACGAGCTGAGCTATTGGGAATGTGCGGAGCGGAGCAGCAGTGCAGTGAAAGAGCTGCTCCAGCACTTCCCCCTCCCGGCGTTGATGTGAGGGGCTCCGCCTGGGTGGTCTCCCTCTCTCTCTACTTTGGCGAGCTGTTGCTTAGCAGCTAATAATAGGAGATGTTTGCAAAGTAATTTGCCTCTTCCTCGGCCAATGAGAACCAGAGCACTTTTCCATCAAACCACCCTTTTCAGGGTTTGCAAAGGGGCTACCTCTCCAAATGTTACTGCAACAGGATCAGAGGTAGACTGGCGGAATCCGCTCGCCACTTTCTTCTGCTTTAAAACGAGTTACGCGCTATAGCTGGACGAATGAAGACCGAGGGATCTATACGGATTCGCGCACATAATGTTGGGATGGAGTTGGAAGACTTTGGCTCAAGGAAAGACTAGAGAATATTTCTTGAAGTTGAACCCGGTGGATGCGCGTGTCGCGAATCTTGGATTATTATTATTATCGCCTCCGTTTAACGCGCCGCGTTTGCCTTTAACTTTCTTCAGCGCTTCTTCTGCCTCCCGTTTGGACTATGGCCTCGGATCCCAGAGACCCGGGACCGGCCGGTGGTGTTTTTGGAGATTTACCCCCAAGTTACACACGCTCTCCGCCGCCTGTGAACTCAGATCTCCTCCGGAGACCCAGTTACTGCCACGCCGCTTTTGCTTTAAAACAGATTTCTAAGGTGACAAACGCCTTTCCCCCGTGGAATACACACACACAGAGAGACCGACTCTCTCACACACACGCCCGCCTTGTTTTTCTTCGTAGTAAATGTGATAACATTTTCGTATTTCAGGGAGCCAGTGAACTGTTCAGGACTTTCTTTAGCCTAGTTTTGGATTGTGACTTCTTTTAATTCAGTGAAAAGGATACAGTCTTAAAACGTTTGGAAATATGTTAAGAAAAAAGTAAAGTGCGAGTGTGGACAGCGACGATAATGAATGAGAGCAGAGTCTCCATTCATTTAGCCCTTCACTCCGCGCGTTTTGAGTCTTTTTCGCGTTTAACTCGTCCCTAAGGTTGCCTCTGTGTTCAGTCTGGTGGGTCTAGATACAATATAGCGTGTTTGTTTGACAATGCGCGCGTCCTGCTGAGGAATTCACTGATTAAGTTTGATCTGACAAAGCATCAGTGAAGCGCATGAACGCTTGGCTATGTGTCAAATCTCCCATGAGTGAAACCAAAACAAGTCCAGTTATTCTGCAGCTAGGACTGCCAGTTACAGGAAACTTGTGAGGTGGTTTCAAAGCTTAGCGACATTTCAAAATGTCATTTTACTTGTTTTATTGTAAAATAGTTATCTAAAGTGTATTTGTAACAAGCTGCTGCTATAACAGAAAAACCAAGTATCTTTAAACCGTTTTATTTAACAGTAAGGCAAGTTTTACAGATTCCAGCTAATGTTGCATGGTCCTATAGGTTCTACTTTTACAGCTAAAACTTTTATGGAGTTTTAATGTAGATATTAATGTAATATACTGCTAAACAGTATAAGAATAAGTTAAATATCGTGCTAAATACCGCAGTGAGCAGTGAATCCAGACCAGATGAGAAACCTCAGGCCTGTGATATGTTTGGTCAAAAGTTAAACAATAAACAAATTACAACTCTAAACAGTTTATACCTACTAAACTTGAAAGCAATGAGTTCATTGAACTTTTTAGAACTCTCCAAATGATGCCAAAAAAGAGAAAAGAAAATTTGGCACATTCACTAAATTATACCAAAAAACATATTGGCTGGAAACAAAGATATAGAAAGTTTTTTAAATTGTTGTGCAGTTTTTATAAAGTTCTCAAACTCATGTCAGTTGCCATGTTATACAATAAAATGCAAGACATGCATTTACTACAGGTTAGGGTGAATTGAGAAATTTGTCACAATTAACTGAAAGTTTTTTATTATTTACATTTAGCTGAGTTTTGTGGCCAAATACCTTTGCCTTTACATATTGTACAACTAATAGTGTCTCATTTATACGCTAACAAAGAACAAAATGTAAATAAATCATTAAATTACCTCGCCTGTAAATATTGATTCATGCGTTGTCATGACAGTTCACTGTCCTGGCAGGGCACCGTGTGTTACAACTGATCTGAAACAGCATCACTGTACATGTGAATAAGTGTTCCTCTCTTGTGTCTCAGGGGAAAGCTGTGGGACAGAAAGCACCACTGTGGATTCGGGCGAGGTTCCAGGCTTTTCTCTTTTCTCTGGGCTGTCACATCCAGCGACACTGTGGAAAAGTGCTTTTCATTGGACTGCTTGTGTTCGGAGCCCTGTCTGTTGGGTTGCGGGTCGCTGCCATTGAAACGGACATAGAGAAACTATGGGTGGAAGGTGAGTCCAAACTTTCATGTTTCACAGATGCGCTGTGTGGGTGGGTTTTGGGGCCTGATTGGTGTGGAGATTAGAATGAACAAAGTTATTTGTGAGCTGAATGCTGATGTTACTTCACGTAGGGTCAGAACAGGCATAGTCCTTTTTAGTACAAGTCACTCTCCAAACTATCTGACTGCCTTAGTGCAGCTTAACTGATTGCAAATGTGATTGTGGTGTAGTTGTCGGACGATATAGACCCAGACCTTGTGTGGGCTTCTGATATGAAGACTCAGGATCTTTGAGCGGACATAGACCGTGGCCTCTGGAATTCCATATCTCCTGTCACGCACACGTAGCATTCTTTTTCCTAGCGCATGCAAGCCTTCTCTTGTTCTCTTCCCATCAGCCTATATTGTTTGCGTTGGGTGCTGTGCTTGATGTTTTTCTTTTTCTCCCCTTTCCCGTTTGACGTCCTTTCCGTGCACCTCACTTATCTGTGCATTTTCAGGCAGCTTTATTTGGTTTTCACACTGCCAAATTCCTTCTAAGCCCCCTAGGCTTTCGCCACACTGCTGATCCCCTGCACAGATGGGCTGTGTGTGAATCGTTAGCCATCTTTGAGGTGCTGACCCTCCCCCTCGTGCTCGCTGTGTGGTCCTTCACTATTCTTGGATTCCATTCAACAATAAAGGCACCCCCCTTTACTAAAAACGAGAATACAGCTGAAGTTTACACACCTGTTTCACACTCACACACACAACGTGCACGTTCATGCACAACAGGACTTGTTATTTTACACTTTTGAAATTTGATTTCAAATATGTTGCTAATATGTTGCTTATAATAGCGCAGCATTAGTCTGTTAGAACTAGACAGCTAGAAACCTTTATACAGGCATGGATATAGCTATATGTCCTTTACTAAAAAAATACAGATTTCAGCATCTCAAGAAACAAACAAGTCAGTAATCACTTGCGAAATATATACTTTAACTGTAAACGCAATGATATATGAGCTCGTGTTCTCTGGTGAAATGGTTAGATGGGAGTTTAAATCGAAGGGAGTTGTCGGATGTTGTCAGTGAAATTTGTGTTTTAATGTAAAGCAGGCATAAAGCATGGGGCTCCTGGAGAGAAATGCCAAAGTGCTGAAAAGGAACACTGTGCCTTTAAGAGGCAGTGCCTCTGTTTCTAAAGTTTCTGCCTGCGTTGTTTCCCCCAATAGCCCATTGACAAAGCTGCTCTGGGCTGAATGGGGAGTAAGTGGTATGGTAACAAGGAGAGGTTAGTTCTCACACACAGGCACACACATTCACTTCTGCACACATACACATAAAAAGTCACAGGGACAAACAAAAGAGTTTTATAATGGGTCTTGTGATTGGGAATTGAATTTAAAAAGGTCCCTGGTGCTGTTAGCGATTACTAAAGAGTTGCATATATCAAGAAGGCTTTCCAGTGACTTCCCCAAACCAAAACATATTATAACAAAATGACCTTGCCAAATGCATTGCTCCATTTGAACTATTTTAAAGACAGATCGGTAGTTTAATACAGAAAACTTTATTTCACAAAAATTAAAATTAAAGTTGTTAAGGGGGAGGCCATAAAGACTGGCAAAGCAACCAGGGATTGTGGATCTCACACTTGCCCAGCTGTGCATTTTGGAGCATATGCCTCCTCATTGCTTAGCCCTGAGGCAGTAACTGTCCCTCCTTCACCTCTGCTCTAGCCCCCACCCTAATGTCACCCTGGCCACCAAGTGTACGTGTCCTTAGGGACCACCCGGGCCACCCGTAATTGCTTCCGCCTTCCGTCAAACAAAGTGTGAAAAGTAGCAACCGTGTGTTTAGGTGTCTTATAAGAAATAACCTAGGTTTAATTAGGTGTAGACACACTGTTAACAATACTGTTTTGTATGTTGTGCCACAAGCACTTTTTAAAAACACCAAAGGCCCATCAATATGTTGGTGTGTTTACATCTGTGTTAGTAAAAGTATTGTATGATTTAGCATGACTATCACTATCATTATAATCTCTTTTAAAGCTATAGCTTTCTAAACCAGAAAGATGATTTCTTACTTGAAAATCATTAACTGGTAAAAAGGGAGAACATTATTTTATGTACTGAGCCTGTAAGTCATATGCCAATGTTGTTACGTCATCTTAATTTCATCTTATAGACAAAAACAGCTGCGTTCTTCAAAACGTGTAATTTTCAAAACAAGTCATAGTGGTTTGGAACAACTCTGGAGTAAGCAAATGATCACTACATAAACATTTTTGTGTGAACTAGCCCTTTAAGTAATTGGTTAATTCTTGGGAAAGTATGATTGTGCTTGCATAGAGAAACAGGAAAAAAGGCAATAAAATGAAATGTAGGATGACGGTTTGGGGGCTGGTAGGAGAAGAAACGCTCTAGAATCTACACCCTTAAATTACACTGGATTTCATGTTTTCTCCTTATGTGAAGTGTCAGATTGCAGACGGGAATCTGTTTAGAGAATTAAGAAAGGAAAAAAGATTGAGAAAGTTGTGTTTTCAAAGGAGCAGAAGTTATTTGATCTGGTTTCTGACACCAAACCGGGTGGTGCCACATCTTGTTTGAATTGTGCAGATTTGAATAATTGATTGAGCTTTTTTAAAGTAAAGGACGAGGAAAGCTTTGTCAGTAAAAAGGTTGCCTGTCTGTGTGGGGTGAAAGAGGCAGACTTTTGATACGTGATTATATGCTTGAGTAATGCTTGCCTCCCAAAAGGATTGTTGCCATTTAACGGTCATTGCAAAAATGTGTGCCGGGCTAAACAAACGGCAAACTTTTTTAAACAGATGGACATGTTTATGTTCTCATATACAGTCGTAACTTAATTTTTCTCATCCGTTTTGACACGATTTCTGTGTGCCTGACAGACGTGTACACACAGACAAGCTGTACAAACATAACTCAAATGTGTGCAGGGGTATCTGGGTAGCAGGCGTGCTTGAGCTGTATGAAGCCACCAGGCAGCAGATGAGAGAAATAAAGAACATATACAAACTGCATGAATGACCTTGTCCACATGCATGTAAGTTGAGGGAACCAGCACAAGCCCAGGATATACGGACACATGTGGACCGTTGTGTGTTAGAACTAGTTATCTAAGCTAACAAATAATACAAAAAATGCAAGGTAAATGCAATAATTCATTAGAAAATACACAGTCTTCCAGTGCTGGTGCCGGATTCAAAAGAAAGAAAGCTCTATGAAGCATTATTGGAGGTGAATAGCAAGCCGCAGCACCCCAGCTACATAAATAAACTCTAACTGCCGAGACTTAGACCTCACCAGTAGAAAGTACAAACAAGGCCAGAGTCAACCTGGGTCAGTTGAAAATGTTTACTTCAACCCCCTGTTTCCACCCCCCACCTCACATAGGCCGGCCTCCAGCCCCCGTTACTCAAGAGCCATGCAAGCTGAATGCATCCTTTTTCAAAGTTTAAAAACTTTCAACCCCAAATCAGAGCATTGCCAATTAAGGCTTCGCTCACTTTTTGATCTTTCATCTTGACCAGTTTGTATGGCATTGCGCTTGTTTTTTAAATATTGGGTGGTTAATAGCATGATGGTTTCAGAGGCTCTTGGTGCAGCAAAAGAACAAGTTTTCAAATCTAAGGTCCGGCTAACATTGGCAGCATGTCCAGAGAAGCAAATTGAGGTCTAACTCCATGGCAGAGATCCGAGATTACACCTTTTTTTTCTATATATTATTAAGCTGAAGTTACTAGAACAACACATCAGTCACAAGAGGAGTCCAAGCTCTGAAGAAGCTGCCTGTCTTGATGTCCGATTCTAACAGTATTTCTTACATTGAGTCCAATGAGGGTCATTGCCTTTGATCCATGTGAAAAAAAAGAAACTGGTAATTTTTTTGAGGAAAAAAAGTTCTTTTTGTCCTCCTCAACAGTTTGTCCTTTTGGTTAGGGTAAAAAAAAAACATTTTCTTGGTACGTGGTGGAAAAGAAATGGTTTCTGGGCTCAATAAATTCATTTCCAGTTTGAATGAAACCAACAACGTGGAAAAATTTTGCCTTTCACCGTGGGATGAATGTATGTTTCAACCACACATTAAGCTGCATTAGCAGCCAGTGGAGTGCTTAATGTGGGTATTTTTCACAGCAGCCAACACTAGGGCTGATTAGCATAATTAGTACAGGGAAGGCTATACATATGGAAATGGCCAGGACCTAAATGCCAGAATCGGTGGAAATTTATGTCAATGCTGACAGAAGTATCAGGTTTGAAAAAATGCTGGCTCCAAACCTTGAACCATCTTAATCCAATTCTAATTTGTGTACCTGCAATTTGAAGAGTTACAATGCAAAATGTTTGTGTCCAATTTTATCATCCAAGCCTAAAGTTATGCCAGAGAGATGTTCAGAAGGGCATGCATTTATTTCACATGCATAGACAAGCTAGCCTTTCTTCTTTTGTATTTTATTATTATTTCTTTTTTTCCAGTTGATTTTGAAGTGAGTGTCTCTCTATTTTTTTCCTGTTTGTTGGGAATCAACAGAAAGTGTCTGAAAATGGCAAAGACATGCATTGAGTCTTTTGGTGGCCTTGAGTTAGCGCTCATAGAGGCAGAGGTGGAGCAGTCTCCATCTGCCACTGTATTGGGGCAAGATGGGGTGGTTCTCTCAGTCATGGTCAAGCCATTGAGACTCCTTTTGATTAAGAGTTGCTGTGAAGCTGAAATGTTTTAAAAAGATTTGCACTTGAGCCAAATCTATCCTTCTTGTCTACATAATGCGGCTAGAAAGAAGAGGAAGAAAATTTCTAACAAAAAGCTCGGAATGGACATTATCTGGGCTTGACAGACCCAGGGAAAAAGAGCTAAACCAGCTTGTTTTGTTCCTGGAGGTTTCATATACTAATTTGTGTGGGAGAAAATAAGGGGAACAGAAAAAGAGAAATTGAATACTTGAGTCTGAGCTTGGGCATGCATTGGCACCCAACTGCGCATCTGTGCTCTTGGGATTTCTTGGGTGGTGAAAACAGGTAAAAATGTCTCTTTCAGCACTCTTCCGTGTGGGACTTCCTCCAGAACAGCATGAGTCCTTTCAGAAGCCTCTTAATCCCTCTAATCTGGACCACAACACTTTGAAGGTGGCCTATCCTAATGGAGAAAGCACTGGGTTTTAGACCTAGCTGCTCTTTGCTACTGCACCACATGCAATAACTCAAAGTGTGGACAGTAAAGGAACCCTTTCTGATCGTTTATTTTAAATTATGTTTATTTTAGCACAGTCTTTGTTATAACAAATATTGCTATAATGTTTTTATTTTGCATTTCATTCTAATCTTTTACATGTTTACCACATTTTTTTCTGCACTGCGTTATTCATCAGCACAGTAGTAATCTTTTTTAGGTTAGTTGAAGGCAATATGTTCATGAGTGAGATTGGAGATGACAGGGTCCACTGGTAGGGTGACACCAGGGAGCAGGAGGCTACTTCTCCATAGTTAATTACATGTCACTTTCCATACTGCCCACTGGGAGGGAACCCACTCACACCAGCTCATTTTGTTGGTCTGCTCCTGGGTGGGACCTTGAGACAAGCTTCACAAGGCTCACTACCATTGTGCTTTGGCCAGTGAGTGCAGAGCATTATTTTAGACAGATTTTTGCATTTTATGTGCTATAGCATTTCACATAATTTGCCACACAACTGTCTAATCTATGAGACATTGAGGCTTGTTCCTTTCCGGCTATGCTGGGGAACACTGGTTGGACCCTCCTCGTGGATAATTGGCCTGTGATGGTGATGTCACCCCCAAGGCTGTGAAAAATGAAGGACAGCAGAGGAGGGAGGGCCTCTTTTTGGGAGATAGTGAGTTCTATGCAGGAATATTGTCAGTTCAGTATTACACAACATCTTTATTCTGCTGTAATTTAGATGTCTATTCCTTGTTTACATTTACATAAATTATATAACCGTTGACCACTCTACCATGTTGCAGTCCCAGAAAATGAAAGCAAATATAGGCACTTTGAAACTTCCATAGCCTATGTTTTTGAAAGTTCTAGCAGTTTTAACCTGAACTTTACATCCAAAGTCACTCTTGTGCATTACAGTCATTGTTACCCCTCCGACATTATGTTTCTGGCTTTGAAATATTTGTGTGCCTGTCTCTTTAAGTGTAAGGCAGCAGCGAGCCGAGAGAACAGAGCAAAGCTCCCATCTGGAGAGTGGCTGAGTGGAGTGGTGACTGAGCGGCGGGGCCCACTCGGTCCCTAGCTGGGTGGTCCAGATGGGAGGAACCAGACACAAATAGCTATAATTTACTTCAGGAGCCCCTGTAATTACAGGCCCAAGGATTGGAGCTCAATTCCTGCAGATGCCTGAATGCATTAAATATGAACATGCTGTCTGTAGGTCTACGCAAATGCATGTTTGCAGTTTGTAAAGAATTTCAGTTTTTAAGTAATGTGTTTATGTAACCTGCTAGTGGCATGAATGAAACCAGGAAGTTGATGCATCAGGAATGGATGAATCAGGTTGCAAGCTTCAGGGCAAGTCACGTGTCATGTTTTTTTTTTTTTAGATTTGTGATGCAATTTCTTTGTTTCTATGCAGCCTATTCTTTTATTAATCTAAATCTTTTGTGTTAAAAGTTTGTTGTTAAAAGACACCTAAGCCATTTACGAAGCTGTTGGCTACTCCTGACAAGAACAGTACCCCTCTACTGTCTTTCACATCCACTCCCTCACTCAATTAACTGAGGGAGGCAGTGAGATGTGCTGAGGAGGAAAAGTGGCTCGGTGGGCTCAGCCAGCCACTGCAGGCTTGTCATCATGCATTGGGACATGGAGGGGTAGACGGACATTCTCTGATCTGGGCCGGTGTGTTTCATGTGCATTTGGCATAGCTGCAGTTACCCTGCGTCCTCTTTTCATCACCGCCTCCGTTAATTAGGGGGCTGGACTCCAGAGTTTCCTCTGCACTCTTTGATGCTTTTCATCCCAAATCAACATACCACATGAACAGCATTCTGTCTCTACTCTTCAGCCTTACTCCCATCCCTTTTCTTCCCTTCTCACATCTTGGATCCAGGCAAGGTGACCTGTAGATCAAGACCCAAATTTGTGAGGGATCTTAATTTTAGGCAGTCTATATCAGTGTGACGTGAGCCATTAATTAAGATGCTAGTGGGAGGATTGACCCGGCAAAGATTTAGATAACCACATAGGAGTATTTATGGGGCATTTTGCAAAGGCTGGTTAGACTGTGAAAGTGTGGACCATGTCACAATGTGTGCTAAAGACACAAATGTCATCCACACATCTGTTTCTGGGATTAGTTGTGAAGTGCACACAGGGGAATGAAAGCTTTAGTGAGTTTAATTGAAGGTTAAGTTGGGGCTTAATTATGACATTAACATTTTCCTGAGGATCATGGTTGTTTCTTTATTGACTGATTGTTGCAGTCTGACCATTAACATTGTACTGTACTGTACTAACATAGCGCAGTTTCTTCTGGCTGACAGTCAACAGGAATATAATTTTCATGACCACAAAGGTGTATTCTTTCGTCAATGTTGAAAAATGCCTTGTTTTCTCTCTGTCTCAGCTGGCAGTCGAGTGAGCAAGGAGCTACGCTACACAAAAGAGAAGCAAGGAGAGGAGTCAGTGTTCACCTCACAGATGCTGATACAGACACCCAAACAGGAAGGAACTAATATTCTTACCCAGGAGGCTTTGCTGCTCCACCTGGAGGCAGCTCTGTCAGCTAGCAAAGTTCAAGTGTCTCTTTATGGAAAGTGAGTACAACCACCAGCAACAGGGAATTTCAAAAGCTTACAAATGCAAAAACA
Source organism: Danio rerio (assembly GCF_052040795.2). Taxonomy (NCBI): domain Eukaryota; kingdom Metazoa; phylum Chordata; class Actinopteri; order Cypriniformes; family Danionidae; genus Danio; species Danio rerio. The sequence goes on along the minus strand of NC_141022.1, from coordinate 37,343,371 downwards.
TTTTATCATTTGCTTGTACAATTTCTACCCACAGATCTTGGGATCTTAATAAAATATGCTTCAAATCTGGAGTTCCAATTATAGAAAATGTCATGATTGAAAGGGTAAGAATTATTTACTGTTTGCTTAGTCCAAGCTGTTGTAGTTTTTATAACTTTTTTTTTTTGTTCTGCACCATAAAACTTTTTTTTAAAGATGATACACAATTTCTTCACAGATGATTGATAAGCTTTTCCCCTGCATGATTGTGACTCCTTTGGACTGCTTTTGGGAAGGCTCCAAGTTGCAGGGAGGCTCCGCCTACTTACCGTAAGCATTCTGATTATTCTTAATTAATATATTGCCACATTTTTCCAATGAAGTTACCAGTCTAAGCTTTAGGGACAAAAAATTAACTACAGCACAAGGTTCTGTGTTTTAACTTTGGCTTTAAAACACTTGACCCCCCCTCCTTAATATAACGCACACTTCTATAACAATTGGGCTTTACCTTCAACCAAAATGGTGCTGTCTTCAACAAACTCTTGCATCAAGGCCCAAGCAAAAGCTCAATTTAGTCTTTTGGTAAGCTAAAGCCTGGTTCCGTCATCACTGGGGTTTGAGCTGTCATCGGTGTAGTGAGGGGACTTTACAGGACAATTTCTAATCCTGCACCCCTGTTCCACCACCCAATCCCCCAGCCTGAAGAAGCCCTTATGGAAAGGGGACATAGAGAAGAGGGAGGGAGAGAGATGACTGCTACTGGGTGGGTAAGAGGGAAGGATGGGGGTGCAGGGGAGCCTTTGGGTCAGACAATGGTAAGCATTCTTTCAGTTTACGAGTGAGTGTCCATCAGTGAGGGGGCCCTGGAGGGGGCCTGGCTTTGTCAGCACTGGGTAACACTGTGCATTCTCATGGTAATCGCCCAGGCTTGGAGCTGTAAGTTGTCCAACAAATAAAATGGGCATTATTCAAGTCGTGGGCCCAAAGAGAAGAGAGGAAAAAGTGGGAGAAATTAACTGTGGACGTTAGACATTGTAGTTTACACTGCCACCCATCCCACTCTGCACCCTCACTCCTAAAACCTCTTTAATATTTTGTTGGTGAGTAATTGACTTCATTTTTTGTTCTATGTCATGCAAGACAAAAAACGATGAGTGGCTTCTAAAAATATTTCTTTATTTATTGTGATTTCTCTTTGGGCATGAGTTAGCCATGGAGGCTAATGTCCTCTCAAGCTTCCGCTTCAGTTCAGCTGTTTTTTTTTTTTCGTCTAAAGGGAAAAGAGCGAGAGTGAGACAGAGAGAGAAAGGGAGGGAGAGAGTGAGGGAGAAAAAAAAACTTGAGGGAACAAAGACCAGCAATCTATGGAAAAACAAAAGGGCCCAGGCCGGTTCACTCAAGCAAAAAAAATAGGAGATAAAGGAGACTCTCTTTGCAAGCAGGAGCAAAGGCGCTTGGTATGTGGGAATGGGAGAGGACCTGCTTTATTTGAAGCTACTCTTCATGAGTTATTGGAGTGAGATTGGGCCTAGAGTTGGGACACCATTCACTTTTATTCTTTACCCACAAATAGTCCTCATGGTAAAAGCCTCCTCTCTCACTACGAGGCTGTTGCTTTAGGTTCTTTGACATTTTACTTGGGATTGTTTTGAGCTACAGATGATGATTGTAAGTGTTTTGTTTCCTTGTTATAAATAAGTTTAATAAGGCTTTACTAATGTACAAATTTTAGCAGTCTGCACTCTTGTGTTTATTAATGTTCTCCAGAATGTGCTGACGTGTTCTACTTGTAACAAATCCGTCCAAAACAGTCCCACTGTAACTCAACTACACATAAAGAATTAGTCCTTGGCACATCAACAGACAACAATCCACTCAATAACCCACCAACTGGGAGAAGATAGATTTAAACCTGCAGGCTGAGGGCTTGAAAAAAACTGCCCTCAAAGAAGCATTCAAGACATTCAGCATAGCCCTTCCTAGCATTCTCTTTGCCCGCCTTCATCCTTATCAAGATGTTGTAGAGGCAGAGGTAATTGTTATGACTCGATGCACAAAGTTAAGAGACAGCAGCCTGTAGACCGCCAGCATATTATGCCCCTCCGTGTAACAGGATAATAAACGCTACTTTATGCAGCATCTGTAGTCTGCCACCACCAGGGAGGGACTGGTGCTGGCAGGCTTGGAAAAGCAGTAGCAGCGAAGGGAAGGGGATTGCTTTAAAAAAGTCTTTCAAAAATGTTAAAGAATTAACAGTATTATTCTGCTAGCTTTATTAAAATGTGTTTCAATTTTGTTATCTCCCGGCATAGGGGCATGCCTGACATTCAATGGATGAATCTGGATCCCCTCAAGCTAATGGAGGAGTTAAGCCAGTTTACGTCTCTAGAGGGCTTTCGAGAGATGCTGGATAAAGCTCAGGTGGGCCACGCCTATATGAACCGTCCATGCTTAGATCCCAGTGACACAGACTGCCCTCACAGTGCCCCTAATAAGGACCCATGGCAGGTGGGTACAGTGTTGTAATGCATATAAGAATGTCCGATTAATCTGGGTGTGTACATTGCATTAAATGTGTCGTCTATATCTTATGTAGGTCCCTAATATTGCTGCTGAACTTCAGGGTGGTTGCCATGGTTTCTCCAAGAAGTTCATGCACTGGCAGGAGGAGCTGATCCTGGGTGAAAGAGTAAAGGACTCCCAGAATGCCTTGCAGAGGTGAGAAAGAAGGGGGGAAGAAAGAAGGAGCAGCAAGAGGTGGGGGTATGTGGGTGGGCCTCTCTTAGGAGGCCCTTACAAGAAAGAAAGTGAGAGAGAAAACCAGAAAGAGACAGAGGTGGAGAGAGAGGGAGGAATCTTTCTGACTCCTAATAACCTCACACATCCATGGAATTCCTTACATGAAGAGAGATCAGTTTCCACCTCTGACCTCAGCATAGGCAAGACCAATTAAACATGATGGACAGCCACATAACCTATGGACAGATCTAAAATGCAGAGTAGAGGAAATTGAAAACACAACAAAAGAAAGCATATGATACAAAGTAAACAAACCAAAAGCGTGAGCAAATGTGTTTATACCAATAATTTAATCTCACTTGTGTATATTTTCAGTGCAAAGTTTAATCTGTGATAAATGAAGGTCACTGCCAAGAGCTGTACATTTACCTTTACACAACATTGTAGCATTGTTCAAATATCAATCATCAGTGTTAAAGTTATTTACTACAGCCCAAGAAGGATCGCAAACACCTTATTCCAGTCATTATTACAACAACTTTCTATTAATGCTCACATTAGTTACGTGCATGTTTATATGGTCTGATTTCACTCAGCTCTCTGCATTTCCTCCAACAGTGCGGAGGCCCTTCAGACAATGTTCCTCCTTATGAGTCCCAAACAGCTCTATGAGCACTTCAAAGATGACTATGAGATCCATGACATCAACTGGAATGAGGACAAAGCCACCGCCATCTTGGAGTCCTGGCAGAGGAAGTTTGTTGAGGTAATTTCCTTTTTCAAAACACACCCACACAGTCACTTTGTGAGGTCTGAATGGTTTCAGTGACCGCAGAGGGTTCCCGGCTGATGTGGAAAGGTAAAAAGAGTGTAGGAGGTCACAAGTGGTGCAAGAGGGTTGTTTTCCCTAGACCAGAGGATGGCAATGTCTGCCTGAATTCCATCAATCCTCAGCTGCCTAGTAAACGGAGTCCTCCTAGGAGGCCACTGACAGACTCCCAGTTATAGGAACAAGCTGTTTTTGTGATAACTGACACCCAGCACACTTACTGAAAGTGAGGGAGAATTTGAGAGAGAGAAGAGCCTCCAGTAATGCTTTAGTAAGAGAGCAAGAGAGAGGAAAGTTACGTCAAATGAGTTTTGAGAGATAGAGCACTGTAAAAACAAAATGCAGGGGTATTCCTTTCACCTTAGTGTTGTCGGCCATTCATGGTGCTGATGGAGTAGCCTGAGACACCATGTGATCTCATCTGATCCATTTGACCTCTGCCCTTTGGCATCTGTGCTCATTATTTCTCACTTGTCAAGTTTCATAGGATCTTGTGCTATCTTGTTTGCGTGTTATTAGTATAAAATATGAGGTGGATAATGGTATGCCCCACAAAAAAATGTATATTTATGTAACTTGTCAGAAAAAGTAATTTAGGATTTGGTCTAAATTCTGCAATAAGTGCACAAGTTCACTGTAAACACACAATGCTACATTAAGATACTTTATTTACAAGTCATGCTAGTTATCCTTGATACATACGGCTGTCTAATCCAAATAATGGATAAGTTCTCTTTCTCTGAATGTTCATATTTTGAATTTGTTTCTAGGTTGTTCATGGGAGCATTCCTCAGAATTCTTCCTCCAATGTTTATGCCTTCTCTACAACCACTCTTAATGACATCATGAAATCTTTCTCTGACGTCAGCGTAATCAGGGTGGCAGGTGGTTATCTGCTCATGGTAAGACATCAATTACTGTAGCTGCTCTAGTTAAGGCTGATGAAAATGTGATCAGCATATATGTGTGGAGCTATTCTCTTACATATACCCTTTTTATGCACAGCTGGCATACGCATGCGTGACCATGCTGCGCTGGGACTGCGCGAAGTCTCAGGGTGCTGTAGGGCTGGCAGGAGTACTGCTAGTTGCTCTATCTGTGGCTGCAGGACTTGGACTGTGTTCGCTGTTGGGACTGTCCTTCAATGCCGCCACCACGCAGGTAAAAACACACCCAAACCTCTTAAATTCACACCCACCCTCAGGGCTTGGCTGTAACTCAGAAATTTGTGTTTCTCCACAGGTGCTACCATTTCTAGCCTTGGGGATTGGAGTTGACGACATGTTCTTGTTGGCTCATTCCTTCACAGAGACCCGATCCAACATCCCATTCAAGGCATGTATCTCATGAGCATGCTCTGGATCATGACTTTTAAACTCTGAAAATGTTGTTTAGATTTTCTGTTGTTGTTGCTGAAGATCACAGCTCATTTTTTCCATTTATCTCCATAGGAGAGGACAGGTGACTGCCTGAGAAGAACTGGCACCAGTGTGGCTCTTACCTCAATTAATAACATGATTGCTTTCTTCATGGCAGCCCTAGTGCCAATTCCTGCTCTTCGGGCCTTCTCACTTCAGGTATGAGAGAGTATTTTGTTTGTGATGCATGTCATTAACCATTGTGCCATGAGATGTCTATTCAGAATGACTTGCAGGAGTGGTTACTCTCTGAAAAGGGCAGTGAAAGGTGGCTCAAATAAATGAGCAGTCAACCTTAATTTAAAGTAAGGCTGGCCTTTGTTGTTTCACTTTTTCGCATTCTCTCTCCATTTTATGGTCAATCCCCTTCATTCAACTAAAATCACTGCCTGGATTTCAGGGGGTTAGGGGATACCAAGAGAGAGGTAATGAGATGAGTGAAAATATCAGTATATCACCCAGCCATCAGCCTGTGCTTCTCTGATCTCCCCAGGCTAACCCTGGGTGGTCTGCGCTGTAATGATATGGAATAAAATGTCTGTCTGAGGTTGATAGAGTTGGGGGGGGTTTGGTTCTGCTCAGACTCGCTGTGACCTTGGGAGTCCCCTTTCCTTGGATTGTTGACTGTTTGTAAAGTGATGGGGGAGGGGATTGCTGGTTGATTTAGGGTGCATATTTTAGTTTCTGGGATTCAATCCGAGGCACTAAAACAGCGAGGGATCCTGAATGCAGTGTGTTTTTTCTCAAGTTCAGACAGCAGCTGTGGAGTCGGGTGGCAACGTAGAACTCATGAACGAAAAGGTTTGGCCTCTACCCTGAAGTCTCTTTTTCTCTCTCATTTTTATTTCAGGCGGCTGTTGTGGTGGTCTTTAACTTTGCTATGGTTTTGCTGATATTCCCTGCCATTCTGAGTTTGGACCTGCATAGACGAGAGGACAAAAGACTGGACATCCTGTGCTGTTTCTACAGGTAATTAAGATGTACTGTCCTGTTATCTTATCCACATCTTCTTAATAATGACAGTCTTTAGTGCTAAAGGTGTGTATTCTTGTTTTATTTCCTCCAGTCCCTGTTCATCTCGGGTCATTCAAATCCAGCCTCAAGAGCTCTCAGATGCTAATGACAACCATCAGCGTGCTCCAGCTACCCCCACCTACACAGGCTCCACTATAACCACAAGCACCCACATCACTACCACTGTTCAGGCCTTCACTCAATGTGATGCAGCTGGTCAGCATATTGTCACCATCTTGCCACCCACCTCCCAGATATCCACGACTCCTCCATCCATGGTCCTATCCACACCAACCCCTACCACTGACCCTTATGGCTCTCAGGTGTTCACCACTTCCAGCTCCACCCGAGACCTTCTAGCCCAGGTGGAAGAGCCCAAAGAGGGCCGTGAGTGTGTGCCTCTTCCCTTCTTTCGCTGGAATCTGTCAAGCTTTGCAAGAGAAAAGTATGCCCCTCTGTTGCTGAAGCCTGAAACTAAGACTGTGGTGGTTGTTGTTTTTGTGGCTCTTTTAAGCCTCAGCCTCTATGGTACCACAATGGTTCACGATGGACTCTACTTGACTGATATTGTCCCTAGAGACACAAAGGAGTATGAATTCATTACAGCTCAGTTTAAATACTTCTCCTTCTATAACATGTACCTGGTTACCATGGATGGCTTTGACTATGCCCGTTCTCAAAGACAGCTTCTACAACTTCATAATGCCTTTAACTCTGTGAAATACGTAGTTAAGGATGGCAATCACAAACTTCCCAGAATGTGGCTGCACTACTTCCAGGATTGGCTCAAAGGTAAGCTATGGTTTTGCAGCAAGTGCTGCATTTTACTATTACTTATATTACAAAAGATCAGCCTATAACTTGTTCTGCGCAACTGTGATATTTAAGGGTTAAGATATATCAGTATCTACAAAATACTGGTTTCACCATAGCTATGTCACATAAACCAGCATTTTCAGTTGCATTTATGTATTGCACAGGAAATGCTGATAGCTCTGAAGGTGAGAGAAAGAGTTCAGTGAAAGTTCATTTCATCTTCTTTTGTGTTTCTCCCACCTGGACATAGAGAGGATTATGCAAGGGTCAGGGGTTATCTCAGGCTGTTTGTGACCTCACTGCTCACATTGGTTTACATTGAGAGCTAAGCTGTGAGGTGAATCCACAATAGTTAAAAGTCAGTGAATTGAAAAGAAGCTATTTATTGTGAAAGGCTGTGGAAGCTGGAGGTAGTTGAAAGACTCTCTCTTTCTCCCCTATGCTATTTCCTTTTCTTGTGAGGAGATGTCTGTAATTACAGAATGGTTGTGGAAACTGTTTTTCAGCTGTTGCCAGACTTTGTAATTTGGAGAGCACGAAAGGCTTTCTCTGGTTAGTTTATTCAGCCCACACACATTTATCCAACACCAGGCAGAAAGATGGAGAACTCAGTGAGGGGAAGGGGGCTTTTGGTTTATATTCCTGCTTGTGCGTGATGACTAGCATTATATCGAAGGAGTAAATTTAACAGTCTTCAAAGCTATCAAAGTTGTGAATAAAACAGCAGGATGGTTTGAACAGTTTTCTCACAGTTGGTATAATTGTACATGTCTATGTTTCTTGCAGGTCTGCAAGCCACTTTTGATGCTGATTGGGAAGCTGGCAAAATTACCTATGACAGCTATCGCAATGGCACAGAGGATGGAGCACTGGCCTACAAGCTTCTTATACAAACTGGCTCTAAGAAAGAACCTTTCAACTACAGCCAGGTATGTGTACAGCCACCTTAAATAGCTCTTCAAAATTGTTGCTGAAGATTCCAAAGCTCACACTTTCACATTTTGTTTCTTTTAAAGCTCACATCTCGCCGCCTGGTGGATGAGGACGGTCTTATTCCTCCAGAGGTTTTTTATATCTACCTGACAGTATGGGTCAGTAATGATCCACTGGGCTATGCTGCCTCCCAAGCCAACTTTTACCCCCATCCTCGGGAGTGGATCCATGATAAGTACGACACAACTGGAGAGAACCTTCGCAGTAAGTAGACCTTGACAATGAGATTGGAAAGGTGGTCGAATGAATTCATGCATGTTTCACAAGTCATACATGCTTAAGAGCGTTACCTCTTGTCTCTTTCAGTCCCTGCGGCAGAGCCTCTAGAGTTTGCACAGTTTCCTTTCTACCTAAATGGACTAAGACAAGCCTCAGACTTTATTGAAGCCATCGAGAGCGTGCGCACAATCTGTGAGGAGTTCATGCGTCAGGGAATCAAGAACTATCCCAATGGCTACCCCTTTTTGTTTTGGGAACAGTACATTGGTCTGCGCCACTGGTTCTTACTGTCCATCAGTGTAGTGCTTGCCTGCACCTTCCTGGTGTGTGCCATCCTCCTGCTCAACCCCTGGACCGCAGGCGTCATTGTAAGTCTGCCTTCCTCTCACTCTAATCCATTTCTACCTCCTTTCATTCTATCCCCCTATTCTCTTATTTCTCTTGCTCCCCTGATCCCCTCAACACAGCTCAATAACTTTGCCACCAGGGCAGTTTTTGGGGAGGGCCTTGTGGGTTGTCTAGAGGGTGCTGCTTGCATACACACATATATACACACAGTCACGCACATACGTACTCTCCCCCTCATTTCTTTTGTCATTCAAATGGGTGCAGCAAGACTTTCTAAAGAAGAAATTCAAAGCTCTCCTGAAGGCTTTTACCTCCAACTGCCTTTGTCCAGAAATTTGGGGACAGGACGGATCTGCCCAGTCACGACCTTGGCCTGCTAAACCCATCCATCAGGGATTTGGTGCAGTGGGGGTAGAGGGTGGTTGAGTTATTTCAGGGGCTAGAAGGCATTTCGCACAGACCGGTGTGCTCCTTAGTGCAACATGATAAAGCAACGGAACTAGAAATGGCCATTTGCCTTGGTTGAAAGATATTTCAGATTCAGTTTAAATAGGTCAAACCCATTTAATGTTTATAGCATTTATTTAAAAAAATGTAAATGCACTTTTTTATTCAAGCAGTTGAGTAAATTCTCTGTTTTTTTTTTTCAGTTTTATAGCCTATTTGTGGCCAAAGTAAAATGGGTTTTATTATTTACAATTTAAGCATGACCAAATTGGGACCCCTGCCAACATCAGAGGATTTCAGGCCAAAGTTACCTATTTATAGTGTAAAAATAGTTTCTTATTATTAGTAAAGCAAAGAGGTCAATGCTGCACCGGGAAATCGAGAGCAAAATATTCTGTATTCTCTTTTATCATATAGGGTCACTCATTTCCCTAACCCTGAAACTGAGAAGTCATAGAAGGGGCCAGGACATGGCCATTATGTAATCTGATACCTGGGGCAGATGACAGTGAAATGTAGAGGATATTGGCCCAGTGAGGCCCATTAATGCTTTGTGATTCATGTACAGCTATTTCCATGCACAGCTCCTAACATGCTGATCTGTTCTTCTACTCCTTAGGTTTTTATTTTGGCCATGATGACAGTGGAACTTTTTGGCATCATGGGCCTAATTGGTATCAAGCTGAGTGCTATTCCTGTGGTCATCCTTATAGCCTCTGTTGGTATTGGAGTGGAGTTTACTGTGCACATTGCACTGGTAAGGGCATCTTACACTGTAATTCATCAGTATTTGTATTTCTGCCTATGCAATTTAATAGAGCAGTTTTATTCTCTCTGTTGTAGGGTTTCCTAACTGCCATTGGGGACAGGAACACTCGTTCAGCCGTTGCTATGGAACATATGTTTGCTCCTGTGATTGACGGCGCCATCTCCACTCTTTTGGGAGTGCTTATGCTTGCCGGCTCAGAGTTTGACTTCATCATGAGGTGAGTGATTGTCACTTTTGGCAGGTCTTTGAGGTCACCCCATATGCTGTTTTCTGAAATGGTGGCAGACCTTAGGCAGGGATATAGTTGACCATGTGGCTTTAGGATACAGGTGGTAATGTTTGTCTCTTTATCACCTGGTGTTGTCAGTCTTGAACTCCCCTTAGACCACCACAACACACTTACAAACATCATTGAGCTGCTTGAATGCTCAACAAATGGAGGAAAGATCAAGGGAGTGAAGCAGCTGCTTGTAAACATGTAAATAAACAACCCATTGCTCTGTGACTCAACACGCACACACTTGCTCACAGTTTTTCCCACTCTAAATTCAGGGAGAAAGTCAACTGTCCAATGAACTGGTTGTAAACTCACTCTACCCTCTGTGTTTGGCCAGCTTGTTTGCATACTTTAATGAATACTTTGCTGGAATAAAATGACAAATATAATTTTTTAAGGACTAGGGGTGTGCTGAAAGCAAACCACAACCTTGAGAGATGCCTCATGCAGATCCTTGACATAAAAATAGCCTAGTTAGAGGATACAGCACAACACAGCTGAAAATGAAAACAAAGGATGAAGAGACATATTTTTTACAGCGCCCACTTATTTGATGAAAGAGTAACTTGAATATGAGCAGTGTGGTATGGATCTCCAGGAAACTGCTGGGAAGTGTTGGAGCATATTGCTTTAAGACAGTGGGTTAAGCTGGAAGAAGGACTGGGGGTTGGTTTGGAACAAACCATTTGGTTCAAGTGGTGTGCCAGCACTGGGGCATTCATGGTGGGAGGTCCTGTTTAGATGTAGAGAGAAAGAGAGAGGTCTGGCCCTCTAGATGGGGAGTAGCATAAATACATTGCTGTAAACATCTCCTGGCTGTGGGACACTGAATAAACAGGAGAACAAGCTCAGCGGCCCCTCTTAGAATGAGCCACCCTTTCCAACCCCTGACTCGGAATGGAAAAGATTACAGTTTATATAAACAACAGAATTCCTAACACTAGGTCTACTCTGGAGGTCTAACCCAGGCGGGGCCCATGGATGGTTTAGTCTTTTTTCCCCCCATTTTTTTCTTTTTCTTTTTTTACTCCTTAAATAAATCATGCTCCACTTTCGGAATGTTGACTTAGTAAAATAAACATGCGCCCTTTTTCCAATCTTTTCATGTATACAGGACCGTCAGACAGAATGAGAGCCTTTAACTAACAAAAGGTGCATAAGTGCAGCCAGAGATGGTTGGCTTCTTTGTCTGATTTTCCCCATTCTTAAAAACCTTCATGTTTTCACTGAACATTACAAATGGTGTTGATTTTGCCCTTCCTCAAACCCATATCAAAGTGTCACTCAAACTATGCACTCAAACTGTTTTCAGACATCACTACTGTGGGAGATGAGAAAAAAAATAGTTCACACTCAAAATGGATGATTCACATTAATGAAACAGACATCAGAGAAGTGGAAGGAAGGAGTCGAGGGAACAAATGCAGACTCACTTGTCTCCATCTGAGAAACCCATAGCAAAGCTCAGTCTCTGGTCTAAATGTGGCATGTAATTCTGACCAGAGTTTCTGCTAGTGCTGCATTTTATGCACAGACCTGACTGGTCACTTTGGAAATTTGGGTTTTAGAGGTCAATTTAAATATTACCTTTCCCTGACTGTACATAATGACTGAAAATATGTGATTATAGTCTTTTAAGATTAGAGGTTCTGTGATACGGCACAGGTCTCAGTTCCAGAGGGAGAAAAAACCTTGAATGGGTTTTTATTCATTTGTTTGATGGTTCTGAAACAGCCAGAGTAAACACATGGCATCATTGAAGGAGATGGGTCAGTGGACAGCAGTTTTCACTGTATGTCTGGAACGTTCCAAGTATATATGACATAGATGAACTTTACCCCCTCCTTCTTTCTTTCCTAAATCCAAAGTTCTTGTAGATGTGACAGAAGCAAAAATGGTCAGAGGGTGGGAGGTTAAAAGAACATTCCAGACTTGTTCCAGATTCTGTTCCTCTACCTCCAGAAGTCTGAACCACAGCAAAAACAGCTGAATTGTCTCTTTTTTGTGTAACCATTTAACTGGAGTGCTCTCTAATTTTCTCATGCACTGTCTTTCTTGTGGTGAATCAGAGCCCTCCCTCAATGCTGAGCTAAAGCGCAGAGGCACAAACACCCTCACAGTTCTGCACCCTATTAGTGAGCCCTACATGGTAACACGCAAGCCTGTGTTAAGAACAAATTCTACTTAAGCTTTTCTCAGCCTTATACCGTTAGCCTTCACAACTAAAATGTAATTTTACAATCCTCATTCACCACCCTTGTCCTTGGCCCCTTTGTTCAAACATATCTTTTCAATGCTACTTCTAGCTTTAAAGCAATTCTGCACCAATTCACACTGCTTCCCCAGACTCGTTAGTGGCTATGCCAACCAGGCCTCCATGTTCTTGGCTCTAGAGGTGGAGGACTATGTTTTTTGCTAGTCTTCATAAGTGGATTGAGTTTCCTGCTTTTGTCGCCCCCACTGAGAAAATATGTTGTTTTAGCATCGATCTTAACAATTTCCCTTTTGCACACACAATACTTGCTGACTGTAAGAACTCTTGTGGATGGACTCAAGGGTCAGTTTGCAGGTTTTGCATAAAACAGTTTATTGCACATGTGAAAGAAATGACTTTTAACAAATCTCCAAGCCAGTGTTGCATAATTAGCTCTTGAAGTAACATACCTATTGTGGCCCAGAAGGAGGGAGATAGAGTAGGAGTAAGAAAAAGGCAGAAGGCAACTGTCTGCCCTTGCCTGCCCAGCGTAAACATAAAGGTTGTGTGCCCTGGCCAGGGTGAAATGGGATCTCAATAATAAGGGGTATTAAGTTGCTGAAGAGAAGATTACATTAACAGCAGTGGCAGCTTTTAGGCTAGAGGGAGAGAAAAAAGCAAAGAGAGAAAGGCAATGGTGAGGGGTGAGTATTTCTGACGCATAGAATCTGCTCACTAATATAAACACATCTCCTCAGGAAGTGGCAGGGCAGTGGTGATAGATGAGGGCTCCCAGAGGGAGAGAAAGCGAGCGCTAGCTATGAAGATGGAACCCAGGAATTTCTCTCCTGCCTTGTCAGGTCGCCAAAAGAAAGGAAGCAGAGAAAGGAAATGTAGAGAAAGAAACAATGGACAATAAAAGCAACATGTTACTTTTCAATATCACCTTCCTCTCCTTGTTTGAACATGCAGAGTATATTTGGTGGCTGCTTCGGATTTAATGTTTTCTCCATTTGTGCCTCTATTATACAGATACTTCTTTGCTGTGCTGGCCATACTGACGTTGTTGGGGATCCTGAATGGTTTGGTTCTACTTCCGGTACTTCTTTCACTCATGGGCCCCCCAGCTGAGGTTGTACCTGCTAACAACGCAAATCATTTGCAAAGTCCTTCTCCTGAGCCCATGCCTCCTCCTATGAACCACCATGGGTACTACGCTGGGCACATCCCCAAGGCATCACATCAGGCATTCTCTGAGACTTCTGACTCTGAATACTATTCTGAAACGACAACCACCTCTGGCATCGGGGAGGAGGAATACAAGTACTGTGACAGGAGCACATACATCACACCTCCAGCTCAACCTCCAACCACTCATATTCTGCTTGAAGCCAGCAAGAACCCCAGCTTCCCTAAGCTCACAGTAAGTCGACCTTACAGAAAAAGTTTGAACTGCTTGTGATGTAGCTTGCACTGAGCACTTTTGTAATGTTTGTTCTTGCTTTTTAAGGTGGTGAAACCATTTCATGAAGTACAGAACTGCGAGACTAAGCAGAATGCTGTCAACTCCATCAGCTCACAGATCAAACGGTGGGACAATAAAAATGAGGACCAGGGGCAGAGGAGACAACATTTACCTACTGACAGGACAAACTGTCATCGTAGGACTACTCAATGTGGCCCAGGGCCACAACAAGGAACAGGGCAGCAGCAAAACAGGACTACAGCCCATACAGGGGCATTGCAGCACCCTAATAATGCCATCACCATGGTTACAGCAACAGCCTCTGTGACAGTGGCAGTGCACCCCAGTTTGCCGGGGTCATACCAGGGTTACATGCATGAAGGGTTTGAGGATAATGAGTCAGACTCTTTTAATGACTCTAAGAGGACTTCTCACACCTATGGAAAAGCCACACATTATAAGAAAGACTCTTTGGAACTTCAAGATCTGAATTCCACAGAAAAAGACCCACATCAAGCTAACCAGATGCTAGGTAAATAGCATTATATTTAAATCGTCAAAACTAGACATTTGTATTTTTGCTTGTCGTGAAAAAACAACAACAATCAGCTCTCTTTATTGATCATAACTTATGTCAACCTTTTGCATGTGTTACAGGTTGTGCATGGAATCAAGCAGCCAAAGATTGCTAGACTGCTACCAGCCCCCACATCCTTTTGTCTGGAATCTCTGGCTGTTTTGGGAAGTTCCCAACCCCAGCCCTGTGTCTTTTATCTCTTTGAACTGTACATAGACCTCACACAGACAAGAGGATTTATTTTAATTATTAAAAAAGGTCTTTATAGACATTTATAAATTATATATATATATATATATATATATATATATATATATATATATATATATATATATATATATACATACTAAAAGAGGGAAACTATTTTAAAATGTGCTGTATAACTTGTGTATTCTCTTGTGTAAAAGTCAGATGTATAAGAGGATTTGGAGGCCTTGTTCCCTCCTTTGTATAGATTATAAAATGTTCTATATGTAAAATATGTGAAATGATATTAGTTTATTGAAATGCAAGGTCAGTGTTTTTTTTTTTTTTTTTTGCTGCTACAGTTCAAATTTAATATGACGTGTCTTGAAAATATGCAGTACCCCTTTCCCCAACATAAGCCAAGATTTAACATTATATTAACAAGTTCTTAAACTGCAGCCAATAGTAAGCTTATCAGTTTTGTTTAAAGATGTTGACTTTTCTTCGATTGCACTGTACAAAATCAAAACCTATTTAGATAACAGTTTTTCTCAGTTGAAATTTGCAGTGACTTCTCCTGTATTTATTTTACTTTTTTACTGACAGCAACCATTGTGCCTTCCTAACTTTTAATCTTACATAATTATTGTCAAACTGTTCAGTAATGCTTCACTGTACAGATAAGGATCAGCACTGTCACTCATATGGAAAGTTATCATCTGTTTTATGACTATTTTACACATCGTTGTTAGCATGAAATGCTCTGTCTAGTTCAGCATGTAATGAATAACAGGACTAAGGGTCTTGTGTTTTTGTTACATTATTTCATTATATAATTAATTGCAGTCTACATCTATATACTTGAAGGGGTGGTTAAATGACACTTTTTTTGCATTTCTTCTATGGTTATTTTTGCCATACATGAGTAAGCTTCAGTTTGTCACCATATATGCCTCAGCAAAAGTTTGGGAGACATCAGGCAAACGTTGTTTACTAAAATATTATTAAGAAAGGGAATCTGTGTGAGTGTGAAAAGAGATTTTTGCTTGTTTGTTTTCTTTTTTGTCATCCTCTTGGCTGCTTTGTACATAGCAAATGCCCTGCACGAATGTTTACCTGCTAGCTGCCCTCTGGGCTTCTCTCACAAGGCCAGTGTAGGGACAGTCAAACAGCTCGGGTGCTAGTTTTCCAATATTTTGTCTGCAGTTCAGTTCTCGTTCTTAGTTCCAATTTCAGCCAAATGGTCACATTCATTCAGTATTGGTCAAGTCACTGCCAGATTAAATGCAGGGAAAAAAGTGTTACTGTAAGTGGCAGCTTCTCTCCTCCTCTTTCTTTTTTATTTAAAACTGTTTTAACAGAAACAAACCAAGTAGCTACTGTAAGACAACACAACACAACACAACACAACACAAAGTAAGCAATCTAAAGCACATGTACAGCTTAAGGACAGGAGTGGCTTGGGCAGACAGGAGACAAGGGTAGGGGACGGGGGTCCTGCATAGGGTTATGTTTCAAATGTATGTCATGCCATATAAATTATTTATATAAAATTTTTATTTTTGTAGTTTGTACAGATGTTAGTCATTAGACTGAAGTTATATTTTTAAAGAGTAAATATATTATAAATATAAATATATAATTATATCTATTTGTTTCTGAGATTTTTTTGTGGAGGCGGCGGGGGGAGGGGGGGTCGGGCTTTGAAATCTTCATATTGCTGTTGGAAATAATGAAGGAAAGGGATGGCTACGGTTGTCCACCTTGTGTAGACTCTTTGCCTTTCCTTCTTCATGTAAAGATTTGAAGAGTTTCTGTTTTTTGTTGTTGTCTAAAACACTGTGACTTCAGAAAACTTTGTTAAAGGAAAAAATGAAAAGAAAAACCATTTGTGACCATCATTTCCTTCACCGTTTATAGGAATTCAACTAACAAAATAAATGTAAAAAAAAAAAAGTCAATCAAGTCTTTGTTTTTCCTTTGTGGCTGAAACATGATCATATTTCCATGTTGCTTGTACACAACACTGATTTTGTCACTTAAAACAAAAACACTACTTTATCTTGACTGAGTAAATACTGTTAAGATTTGAGAGGTGATTGGTGAGGGAAGGGAAGTCAGTTTAGATGTATCAGCTCCACACTTCCTGTTTTATTGTTGTGACTCCCCAGGCTAGTGTCCTCAGTACAATAAGCCCACCAATGGAGATGAAAGGCGTGTGCTGTAAATTCCTCGGCTTCCCACAACACGGGCTCATCTGTCAGCTACCTCGGGCCTGTCTGAATCTGATACACCTCTAGCTTTTGAAGTTGTCGAGGCCCCTTAGTATCGGTACAGACAGAGAGTGGGTCAAGGGTTTTGCCTCGTGGAGTCGAAGAGCTACGGCTGAGGCCGTGGGGCATGATCTTGTTCTACACCTTACAGTTTTGCTTCCTGGAAGGGAACATGTTGCATGTATGCGGCCTTGTCAAAATTGCAAATGTGAAACTAGAATCCATTGCTATGCATTGATAATAGCTATGCTTAGTTGTACCCAAACAATTTGTTAGAACAGACGGCTAAAACTGAATTGAATAGCCAATGTTTCCAAATTAAATTCTGATTGGATTAAAAGGGTGATGCAAAAAAACAATATGAACTGTCTGGTTTTACCATAGCTGTTTTATGAAAAAAAAAATTTCTGGTTTTAAATGAAATGTTACATATCTTTGCATATTCTGTCCTGACCATTCCATATATTTTTTGAAAATAGGCCAATTTTTAGAGTTTTAAAAAATTAATTTTAGCTTTGCTTAGCAATGATATTATGCTCTGGTGAAATCCTAGGGCAATTTTCCTCTGATTCTAGTCCATGCATGGCCTTAGGTTTTGTTTGTAATGCTTACATAAGAATAAAAATGTGAGTCAAACTGCAAAGTTTAGAGTCAAAACAAACTTTTGTGCTTGAGCTAGGCTAATGTTGTTTATCTGAATAAGTGTGAAAGCTGCCATCCAAATTCTAGTGGAGGATGTTGGTTTGCTTCTAAATAAACCAGTGCATTTCAACTGAAATATGAATGTAACACACACCAAAGATATAAACTAAACAAAAACGAAACATTATATGGGCCCTATCATATACTTTGCACAATAAGGGACAAGACCTGTTTGCCCTGGTGTGTTGCAATATTCAGACCAACGCAACCTTATTTTTCCCGTTTTCCGCCACGTTGTTTAGATAGCAAATCTATTTGTGCCACTTTGTGGACTCATGGGTGTTAAGGCGCATTGTTGGCATGTTAATATTTTGAGGAACTAAAATAGACAGGTCTAAAGTCCAGCGCAGAGCGTGTTAGTTGTGCACCTCACTTACACATTGCTTAAAACACGCATGGTATACGGCAATACACAGATATCTTTACAAATAAAAAATACTTAAAGGATTAGAATATTTTAAAAATTATTACTTTCTACATAAATATAAAAACCCTAATAATAAAAATAAAAGCCTTCATGCCTTCTTTATCTCGGGGGGCTTTTCTTTTGTTGATTTATGTTATTATTATCAGTAGTATTATGGGCGATAGCATGTGTATTTAGATATAACTTTTTTAAACACACTTTGTTTTTTTTGTTCATTTATTAATTTGCTGGAAATTAGAACTGAATTCATAAGTAGTTTTGAAACAAATCTTTGTGCTTATAACAAACAAAATTAATTATGTAGGCTAATGGATGTCTGTGCGTACAACCTGTTTCTTTATCCACGAAAGAGAGAAAGTGAAGTGAAAGTAAAAGCAGATTGGAGGAGGCTCATTCAGACCCATCCTCGTGTAGATGGTCTGTTCAACTGTTTTCTCTCTAGTGAAGCGTTCAGTTTTTCCACTTACAAAGTCCACCATGTAAATAGCAAATGCACCATGACGTAACTGACTCTTTAAGGGCACCTAGGTTAGCCCTTTTTCCAGATTTAATATAAGTCTTTTGTGTCTCCAGAATGTGTATAAAGTTTCAAAACACCCATCTGATTTTTTATTATACCTTTTATAAGTTTCTATTTTATACCTCTTAGCATCAGGTAGCTTTTTTTCCATGACATGTCTTTACATATCGTCACCTTAGAATTATAAGGTTCTATCTGACATTTTGTCAAACTGAGTTATTGACATATTCTTATTAATTGACAACTTATTTACATTATGACATTTTTTTAATAGGTTGTTTACATTTTAAGACTTTTTATTTAAAAAACAAATGTTACACACATACTGTTTGCTATGGAATGCAAAAACTTTGAAGCTCAGTATCTCAAAATCAGTCAGAACACAGATAGAACCTTATAACTCCAAGGTGACGATATGGGAATTGAATTGTACCCCTGTACTTAATGGATTTCCCAGTGATTTGTTGCAGCTGGAAGGACATTTGCCGCATAAAACATATGCTGGAAAAGTTGGCGGTTCATTCCACTGTGGCTACCCCAGATTAATAAAAGGGCTAAGCTGAAAAGAAAATGAATGAATAAATAAATTTACAATGACTTTTCTGTGCTCGCCTGCTGATCCTGATGCTGCTTGCATTTAAACGGTTATTCATCTGGTTTTATGCTTGAATAACTAAACGAATGCTTAAGTCAATTAAACTGATTAGATTTTAATTAAATTACATTATCGATGCTGTAAACGGAACCTTATGAAATTGAAAATAGTCACATTATTCTTTCAACAGAAGTTAAAATTACAAATAAACAGATAAAACTATGCATGTGCATAGTTTTCAGATGTTCAATGTATGTTCCATTGCAATGTACTTTATATAACCCATTTTGGTGTTTTCCATTTTTATGTACAAGCTGCGTCCCAAATGGCACACTATACACTATGCACTTATGCATAATGTACTTATGCACTTACACACTCATCGGGATAGTATATGCATGTAATTTTGTCCCAAATGGAACACTGTTTTTTATTACTAAGCAAAAATTCAAACAGTTTCCATGATGACGTTTGACGGTTGCCTTATTAGTCAAATAAATTACTTAACTACCAATTAATACCTGCCATGAGTATAACCGCATTCACCATTGGGGGACGGTATAATCACTCACTCAATCATAAGAGAACTTTGCTTTTACAATCCAAAATAAAAAATCCAACATGTGTGCCCGATAGCTTCACACCTTCCGCTATGTGAGCAAAGCTGCGGTCGTTGAGTGCGTGAAGTGTCCATCATTCCACACTTCATTTTACCGGTCGAATGAGTGCATCATTCGGGTAATTAAAGTGTACTTTTTTGGAGTTTTCAGTGTGATCGCACTACTTATACTATTTATACTACACGATGGCGTAGAATAGTGCATAAGTATGCAATTTGGGACACACCTACAGTGATAAAATTTGAAAAAAGTGTGAATGCTAAGCAAAACAGAATTGAACAACTGATTCAAAACAACCACTCACAACTGTAAACATAATCCTCAGAATAGATTAAATGAAATGAAAAAAACAAAAACAAAAAAAAGTGCGTTTAAACATACGTACAGAGGTTTGGAGAAATCCATGTACAATAAGAGTTTATGGGCCAGAAAGCAAATTTTCAAGTTTAAAACCCTATAAACAATCGTTCAAATGCCCATTCAGTGCCTAAAATAATTATGTTTTTCTAAATCATGCATGAAAGGTTTAGTCACCCTCTGCATTAATGTATATGATGAGAATTTTTTCAGTGTAAAGATTTAATGTGACTTTAAACTGTATCCTCGAGCACTTAACAGGTTATAACCACCAAAGCGAGGTAGGAAAAACCTTGATGTATGTGCCAAGATGAAAAGAGCTCATGGCCATAAAAATTCCAATATCTTAAAAACAAAAGAAGCAGTATCCGTATTAACTCCCGAAGATGCACCAAATATTTTCACTGGAGGTCTGGAGCTTTCAGTGGCTTCCGCTGGAAAGCACTGAGATTAGGAGAGCTGACGTAGTTTAACTACATTTTCCTGAGGAGCTCCGTGACGTACTGAACATACTCAGAGTGAGGAAACTAAAGAGAGAGAGAGCTGATCGTAGGAACGATAGGGCTGTCTCTCATTCATGTCTGGCTTTTGGCAGCGTACTGTGAGCTGCGGGAGCCAAACAGCACTGGCACTGTGTGAAACAAAATGGGGGGTCTGACTCTCTCCCTTCTATTCAGTTCTATAAACTTTATCAGAGCAGATTGAGAGTGAGATTTAAAGACAGAGTGCAGTGTGTGTCTGAAAACAACTGTTGCAGCAGTTTAGAGAGAGCTGTACCACAGAAACGAATGGCAGCAGCTGGCACAAACTGAAAGAATCTTTTAAATGGTCTGTAATATACGGGTGAGATACCAGCTGACACCTTTAACAACAGATAGCTGCGTCTGGATGGCAACAATCGGAGCAAAGCAGTGTCTATATGGGGTTGGGAAAAAGCGGGAGGGAAAAATTGGGTGAGAACAAAAGAAGGAACACATGATCTGCTGCGCTGCTTGGGTGGCCAGAGGATGAGCGCCCATTGTTGCTTGAATTCAATAGGGCTTATTAGTTAGAAGTGTGTGTGTGCTTTACATTTATGGTGACTGGCACGGGTCTCTCATTCTCAGCATGACTGAAAATGGGTAAAAAGATTACGCTTCTAGTCACTGTTTATCACTATTTGCAAGTATAATGGTTTTTAGATGCTTGCAAGAGGTGGTGACGATAAAAAAGAAGTCATAGCAAGGTAAGCCTTTAAAATGCCACCATTTCTTTTGACATGGGACAAATTATCTGCACATTAAAATTAATGTGAGATAATAAAATATGTAAAACTGGTAAGATTTTTAAAATATTATTATCATATCAATGTTGCATGAAATTGATCAAACATCATGTAATAAATGTGTGTGTGTGTGTGTTCTTCTGAATTTCAAAAAATCTACAATATTATTTTTTACCAAATGCAAAACAATGGATACCTAAACCATAGCTCTTCATTTACTAAAACAGAGGTACAGATCTGCTGAAAAGCCACAGGGAGGAATCTGGAAGAGGTGCTCTCTCCACCATGTCCATCTATAGGTTTTGTTTATTCATCTAACTATCCTCATTAGTTCTCTGACCTCATTATACAGAGCGCAGATCAATATTTACATAAATCGCTTCAAACTAACAAATGTGTTTGCAATTTCTAGATCTTATTCCAGCACAGGAACAATATGAATTTTCAGGCCGGCCCCTGCAGTGTAAACATGTTTTAAATAAACAGGAACTAACGTAATGCTCTTTTAATTGATTCATTCTGCCCAACGATGTTTACAGAAGGGCCTAAATATGAACTTGTAATGCAAACCCAGTGTTTAGAAGTGGTTTGTTTGGTTAAAACAATAACAGTTTGAATGCCAGCCATGTTAGAGTTGCATTGTGTGCTGCAAGGGCTTTATTTGGGGATGTAAATCTTTCTAGACTGCTTTCTACAAATTGAACTGCAATTCGCAGGGCAGAGCTGTCTACTTTCGAAATAGGAGAGGGAATAATCATAAAGCGGTTGTGTGCAGTATGGCACTCTGGGTAAAAGACCAGCAGATTATAATTAAACACATGTGAGGGGTAATAAAACGTAATGAACGTAGTGAGGAGACTGGCAGAGCCATTTTATGTGGCCAGCACAACATGTTGTGTAGTGCTGAAAGCCGTGCCATATGTGTCCTCGGGTGCTCTGGGTTTGAATGTCTGTCCATATATGGTATCCATAGCACTTTTTTAAAATGCTTTCATAGAACTAACATGGAAGTGGCATTGTGGGTAGTGAAGACAATCCAAAAATTAGCTTTTAGGTTTTTTTTTTTGGAGAAAACATTAGATGTTGCTGTTCACATTTGAGGTTATGTATAATGTTTAGAGGGAAAAACAAAGGTATTATTACTGTATTTATTTTGGAATACAATTACAGAAAAAGTACCGGCTTGGAGATTTTGCCAGCTCACACTTTGCAAGTACAACATTTAATTGCAACTGCTTACAACTGCTCAAAACAACCAGCTTGACTCTGGTTTTAACTGGTTTAAGCACTTTCTGTAACTGCAGTGAAGTTTTGCTGTGCAGTGTAGGCATATTACATCTGCAATGTTTATGAGTGTCTAAAAGAGTTTATGTTTTAGCACAAAAAGTGCAAGAATTTACAAGCACATGCGTTAACTTGCAAGTGGAAGTTTCAACTGGAGTTATGAAGCTGTTTAATCACTAGGAGGTGCTGTTTAGACTATAATGAAGGCTGGAAAATGAACAACAGCTAGCCACAACAGTCAGATTTAGCCTTCATTCAGTTTAAAGAAGTGTACTTTGTGTATTAAACTTCAATTATAGATATATTAAATTGGATAAACACACTAAAAAGTACTTGTAAATGAAAACACTTGTAAACTAACATAGTAAGACACTGTAAATAGTGTTCTCATAGGCTACAAGGGAGTTCATTCCCTCATTCAGAGCTATGTATTCAGTCTGGCATGTTCAGCCCAAAGGGACGGGGCCAAGGCACGAGGAGGCCCAATATTCCAAACAAAATGCCTCTCATCGCCCAAATCCATCACTGGCGCAGAGACAGGCGAGTCCCTCTTTCTCTAGATGTTTAAATGAGAGAGTGTAAGCACGTATGTGTTGACTGGTCCTGAACTAGCTCAGTGAAAGTCCAGCAGACCTTATTGGCCTCTGAGATGATTTACAGAAACTCGACTGATGGTGCAGGCA
The DNA here is from genome assembly GCF_052040795.2 of Danio rerio. Lineage (NCBI taxonomy): Eukaryota > Metazoa > Chordata > Actinopteri > Cypriniformes > Danionidae > Danio > Danio rerio. The sequence continues at coordinate 37,320,373 of NC_141022.1, read as the reverse complement.
AAAAATAAATAAATATTATATATATATATATATATATATATATATATATATATATATATATATATATATATATATATATATATATATATATATATAGGTTCTTGAATCTGATTGGCTGATAGCCGTGCAGTATTGTGCAAATAACAGCACTCGTCCAGCCTCTTAACCCTTCACCCTTGTGTAAAACTTCCCACACCTACAAGCAGAGGACACTCTCCAGTTTGACAAATATTGCTGCTGTTGGACAACATAATGTACTTTTGAGCCTTTTTTAGTCTAGAATGTAGCTGTTTAGATTGCAACTATGCAGTTTATTTATAAGGATAGTGCCTATTTTTAAATATTTATATTTTGGAGCCTCGGATTCAGTGCATTGACCGCCATCAGCCTGTCTGAGCAGATCAAAGATAGTGATATTTGACATTCCGCCACAACATGACGACTGAGACCTTATCATAAGTTCTTAGGGGAACTCAGCAGTAATACAGCAGATTAAATCATTATAAATCAGGTAAGTAACATTCTAAGTTGATCTCTCTCTTTTGTATTTTGTATTGCTATATTTACACCACAGAAACTTGTAGTGCAGGGCTACTCAATTAGTTTGTCATGGGGGCTAGTTGATGAAAAGCATCCCAAATTAGGGGCTGGAGAGATATGACTTGCAATGTAAGAGATGACACAACAGCATATATGAGCCCATATGTGGTATTTTTGATTCTTGTTGATTCTTAATATGAAATTCAATCGTAAGCTTGGCAAGCAGTTTTGGAGAATTTAATGTTTCCCCATTTAGACGGAATGCCTGAGCATACTGTCTTAGAGGTGTTTCAAAAATGGCTGCTGAGTAAAATGACTTGCCTTAAAGGGACTTTGCTCACGCTCTGTGCAGCCTTCAACAGCAGCTTGTGCTGTATTGAGCAAACGCACGTCACTTCTTAACTCTATCGGCCATTTTTCGACTGAACTAAATTTGTTTTTGATGGTCACACCATTGGAGGGCTGCAACAAATTGCCTCGGGGACCAAGTTCGGCCCTCAGGCCACCAATTAAATAGCCCTTGTAGTGTTTGCTTTGCTCTGGCTTTTTCGGGGTTAATTATTGTGAAATCCCTATTGCATCAGAAAAATACTGGGAAATCTCTTTATATAATTTTAAAATGTAAGCAAAAATCACCTGTTTTGTCACCACATAGACATTACACTAGAGAATCATTCAAATTTTAGCTCTAACGTGACGTTGGTTGAAGTAGCAACAGTTTCTGCTCGTACAAAAAGGTTTTCAAGACTCTCCGTATTTGATTTTCTTTTTTATATGCATGATAATGCTGTTGAATTGTTATATAGATGCAATATCACACTAGTAGCATTGTGATCAGACTGTATATTGTCACTAGCGGTGGCACTAAGGCACTCGGCCGCCAACGCACGCCTCCCACCAGTGCAGAGTTGGGGAAGGAAAACACCCAAAAAATACACATTTAATTAGTTTATTACAATTTACCTTTTTGTCTTAAAAGACTATTCCTGCTACAGATTTCAAACTAAAAAAAGTTGCATACTTTCCCATATTTTGAAAATTTTTAAAATAGAATATTTTTTATATAAAAATAATGAAAACATTTATTTTATCACCAAAGAAAAAACTAAATTCCAAAAACTTGAACTAGAAGGGTATGAAATTCTCTGCATATAATTATAATACTTTTTTTGCATTTTAAATCATTTCATCCTAGAAACCTTGCAATACAGTTTTATTCTATGATTAATCAACTAACAAGATATCTGTTAGTTGAAACATTAAGTCACCTCTAATGTCTTGCTCTAAACCATTAACAACAATTAGAATTTAGCTGTATCAACGCCTTGCTGGCATGTTTTAGCATGCTGTTAGCATGTTTTAGATTTCTCGTTTACATCGTTCAGAACATGTTAAAATGTTTTATAACACTGCTAACATGTTTCAGTATACTGTTAGCATGTTTTAGAAGCTGCTAACAAGTTTTAGCACATTAGCATTTTAATTTGATGTTTCAAACGTGTTTTAACAGTTGCTAGCACGTTTGACTGCCCTCTGTTGGCAAAAACATGTCATATATAAAAGCACTGTACACAACCTTGTCACATCTATGGAAAGCACAAAATCTAAAACTGTTTTTATAGTTTTTCATAGTTTTCCAATCCTTTAAATATTGTGCAAGCTTTGCAATAAAAACATACACGGCCATAAAATGACAAAACATAATTGCAGTGAAGTAATATTAAATGAATTTCACACACATTTAATTTCTTGTTTGAATGTGATATATAGAAATGTGGTTTTTATTTTTCAAAAGCAAAATCTAATAACATATTGGAATTTCTATTTCTTGCACAGTGTATTTATATAAAAGACTAAAAGATGAACATCTGTACGAGTTTGAATAATAAATCCTCTTTGTTAGACTTTGTGGTTTGCACACCTGAGTTGACGGGCACGCTCTCCTCTAGCCACCTTGAAATGGAAGCATAAACAAGCATATTCAGCTGGGGAAACCCAGACTCACCACAGCCCTGCAGACAGACCTGCCGCCAGCGCCTGTATCTTTTCACACAGAACACCACAGACATGTGCATTTAGACATTCCACCTGGAAAAGAAAGGCAAAAAAGTATATCAAAAGACATAGCAAGCAATCTAAATTAGCATTAAGAACATTCAACAATTCCTTGACAACACTGAAGCATTCACGCACAAAATCAAATATTAAAACACCTCTGTGAATACATTAAATTTAGACACCTGGAGCTGGTGCCAATGAGCTTTGCCAGGCAATGCCAAACTGCATGAAAAATAAGCAAGCTTCAGTGTGGCAAAACTATTCTGAGACATCAGGGCCAAATAAGATTCTGGGAATTCCCTAGTGCGTTACGTGGATTTAAATAGGTAAACATGCTAAAGCTAATAAATAAAGGCGCAATGAACTCTAATACAACAGCAGAAAATGTTATTTCCAATGCAGCAGTTGTAAGTGCATTTAAAATGTTTGTGTGCATAGTTTGACTGCCATCTACTGGTAACAACATGTCGTGCCGCATGGCCTATGATAACAAATATTAGCATTCATTACAGCGTAATTTAGCAATAAATAATTTAGCAAATTTTTTTTCAGAAGAAACCACGTTGCTTGAAAAATCCTATACAAAAATTAAGTAGTTTTAACTAGTTTTTAAGCAGATAAAGATATATAACGTACTTTATAAGACTATTAAAAACACTAGCATTAACATAATCATACTAGTGTTAGCATGTTTAACGTTAACTGACAGTTTCACAGATAACGTTAGGCCTTTGTTCTAAGATGAAAAATGATGCCGAAGATTAAAAGAAATGTAGTTTCTAGTTTAATTCCTACAAATATGAGGTTAATGTGTAACGTTATTCTGTTTTTATAGCTTAACCTACAACAAATGTTTCGATTAAATTGACTCACCCAAATATATCTTCCAAACCCGTTAATTAATAACGTCAGGAGACTAAGACGGAGATAGGCCTAGGTATCGTACTTCCTATTCCTAACTAAAATGATAAGATTTGTGACGAACAGTTTTATCAATTAACTGATTATTAGCAGTATGTTGGTTGTAGAACTAGTTAGTAGTCGAGCTAAACTGAGAACCAGATTTATAAACGAATCAATCTTCAAAACAGAATGAGAACCCTGCGGAAACAAACAGCTTAAACCAGTCTAGGCTGGTTGGCTGGCTTTAGCTGGTTTCAGCTGGTCATTTCCTAGCTTGACCAGTTGAATAGGTTGGAAATGTAAAGAAACCAGCCTGGAAATTGCCAAAAGCCCTTTAAAACCAGGCTGGTTTACCAACTAAAACCAGCACAGACTGGTTATTATTATTATTATTTTATTTAACAAAATATGAAAATACTTTAAAATAGCGCTAATAATTTATTTTTGAAATATGCAAATATAGGCCTACAATTAGCCCTCAGTTATTTCTGAATCATGATTTTTTTATAGTCAAAACCTGACTGACCTTGCTACATACACATACTAAGTAAAATAATACATCACATAGACTGTATATGGGTGCAGAAAACTGAGTAATGCGTGGCATGTGTTTATGGAAAGGCTCTTCTCCAGGCACCATAACACATTCAGGCAGGCCTGCGTTGACGGACGCTTTCCCCATCCAGATCCATTCACAGACAATCCAGAGCCACAGAATGACAGAGAAGAAAGAAAGGGGTCAGGAGGAAAAGAAAAACAGAGGTTGTTCTGCATGCTCCTCCGATGGGCTCGCTGGGTGGTTTGTCTGTTTATTTAGTCTGTGGAGGTGATGGGAACTGAGCATCAGCCACTGCCAGTTTTCTCCACACTGAGAAAATATTCATGTGGACAGCTGGAATCCAAAAGGCACATTCAAACACACTCGGGGCCAACAGATACAAGACTCAGCTCGCATGAAACACATTTCCAAATCGAAAATCCCAGCAAAAGCTCCTTCAGCTCTTTGGTATTCTTTAAAATGCGTGGTGGATAACAGAGAAGAAGAAAGCATGTCTATAGCAAGCCAGCCAGTCCTTTTAGCTATTCTAAGCCTGATGTTTCAGAAGCTTCTGCATAGCCTAAGAAGATAACAGAATCACAATACCACACTCAATCAAAGCTACTCCAATCTGTTAAAACCTCTGAGGGAGTCAATTATAATCAACTCTCCAAGGCCTCAGGAAGTGAATTATGTTTTGCTGAGGTGAAACTTCACCTCAAAAGTCTCTTATCGTGCAGAAGTATGGATATTAAATCAGATTAAAATGATTTACTCAAAAGAAAATATTCTTGTCTGCTTAATTGGTAGTCATTTTTAATTTTATGTGGAATGCTGCTTTTTTTTTACTTTAGCTCTTACTAATTGTAAAATTTTTGTATTCAAAGTATACCAAGCTAGCTCCTATAAATCTTAAATCACTTTAAGACTTTTATAAGTAAATCGACAAATTAATGTGAAAAAGCGACTATATATATATATATATATATATATATATATATATATATATATATATATATATATATAAACACTCTTAAAGTTATCTTTCTTGTAAAGAAAAAAAATTATATTTAGCACTATTTTTTAAAACATATTAGCTCTTATGATAAAATTAGCTTTATGGTGGCGCGGTAGGTAGCGATGTCGCCTCACAGCAAGAATGTCGCTGGTTCCAGCTTCTGTTGGCATTTCTGTGTGGAGTTTGCATGTTTTCTCCGTGTTCACATAGGTTTCCTCTGTATGCTCTGACATGAATTGGGTAAGCTAAACTGGCCTTAGTGTATATGGGTGTTTCCCAGTGATGGTTTCAGCTGGAAGGGCATTTGCTGCGTATAACATGTGCTGGAAAAGTTGGCAGTTCATTCCGCTGTGGCGACTGTTGATTAATAAAGGGACAACGCTGAAAAGTAAATGAATGAAGTTAGCTTTACATTTCTGAAATAAATGCAGAAATTTTTGAGTGTGAACAACACAAGTCACTTTTTTCAGAACCATAAATGTCCATGAGTCCAATAAATAAATATAAGGGTAGTATAAAACTCTTTTGTTTGGGAAAACCTTGGGGGAAAAAAAGAAAAAAGGCTTAATAACATAAAAGTAGTGTGAGAGTAATTTACCTTTATTGTTTTCTGTGACTTGTTGGACATATTTGACAAACAGGGTTGTCACACCAAAGGACAAACTTAATTTTATAGTATAACAGGAGCACTTCATGGGTGCATGATCTATAATGGAGTCCTTGCATCCTTTATCTAAAGCTTTCCATGGACTTAACATTATTTTACGATTTTCTTTTTAATTTATAAAAGTTCAGTTTATTGAATTATGCTTGAAATAGTCACACCACAGGACATGTTTGAGATTTGGCTCAAAACTGTAAAAAGTTTAACACAGATTTAATTATTAAATTAGAAAAAATGATATAACTTTCTTTTTTTTAACAAGAGGTTCATTAAAGACAAGGAAAAGTTTAACCATTTACTGCTTTTTAAATGATTAATTCATTAATTTTCCTTTGGCTTAGTCCCCTTATTCATCAGTGGTCCACACAGCGGAATGAACCGCCAACTTATCCAGCATATGTTTGAACAGCGGATGCCCTCCCATCTCTAACCCATTACTGGGAAACATCCATACTCACTCATTCACACACATTCATTAATTCATTTTCTTTTCGACTTAGTCCCTTTATTAGTTTGGGGTCACCACAGCGGAATGAACCGCTAACTTATCCAGCATATGTTTTATGCAGCGGATGCCCTTCCAGCTGCAACCCATCACTGGTAAACACCCACACATTCTCATTCACACTCAGGCCAATTTAGCTTATTCAATTCACCTATAGTGCATGTCTTCGGACTGTGGCGGACACTGGAACACCTGGAGGAAATCCATGTGAACACGAGGAGAACATGCAAACTCCATACAGAAATGCCAAATGTCCCAGCCGGGACCCAAACCAGCAACCTTCTTGCTGTGAGGTGACAGTACTAACCACTGAGCCACCTTTATTAAAATGATTACATTACTTATTATATTAATTGTTTTATATATTAATGTGTGACAGCAAAAATGCCACTTTATGGCAACAACCCTAAATATATACACAATTGAAGTCAGAATTATTAGCCCCCTATATATTTTTTCCCTTAGTAAAGTTTATTTATAAACTAATTTCGAGAGGATCACTTGCTTATTATTGATCACGGCTCATTATCCAATTTATGACTCACCAATCAGACTATTATAAGCCACTATAAATACCCTAAGTTCCATATAACAGCCTTCTTCGCTTTTGAAGAATCCCCCCTTCCACCCCAACTCCTCCTCATTTCCTAGATGGGTGGCACGGTGGCCCAGTGGTTAGCATTGTTGCCTCACAGCAACAACGTCACAGGTTCTAGTACTCACAAAGCCAGCCGACTTTTCTGTGTGGAGTTTACACTTTCTCCTTGTGCGGGGGTTCCTCCCACCATCCAAAAACATGCAACTTAAGCTAATTGACTAATCTAAATCAGCACCATAGACATGCTCCTGGAATGTAGTTATCTCTTAAGAGCAATCCTGTTCATTAGCTACTGCATCAGGGGAGTTCTCTAGTTCTACCTGAGCTCAAACTCCCCTTTCGGCCTGCAAAAGAAGGGAGATCATAAGATCCTCGAGCCTAGGGCTCTCTCCTGCGACAGCATGCCAAACACGCCTTAAAATCAATCTTTAGCTAAGTGTGAACTCTTGAATTCTTGTTTAATGGATAGATTTTTTTCAACTCATTTCTAAATATAATAGTCTTAATAGCTCATTTCTAATAACTGTTTTCTTTTATCTTTGTCATAAAAACATTCAAAATAAGACTTTCTTTGGAAGAAAAAAAAATATTATAGTAATACTGTGAAAAAAAAAATTCACATATGGGACTAATAATTTTGACTTCAACTGTGTGTATACATGGAGTTATTCCTGTGATTTCAAAGATGATGAATATGTAGCATCTTCACTTCAGTGTTCAGTAAATTCATATAAATATGCTTATTTGCATCTGCACTCACGTTCCACACTGTCATATGTGCTTGAACTGCTTGCCTAGGCTTTGGATTAAAGGTAAGCATCTTATAAATAATGTTAACTTGCACAGACTAATCATTTCACTTCAATAAACCTCAGAGCATTATCAGGAGTCAAGGCATTCATTTTGCTTCCAGTAGCTCGAGACATTTGTATTCAATAGATCACAACAAACAACAGTTTCTGCAAGAAAAAACTTGTTATCTGCGTAAAACTTTCTTTAATTAACGCTTGGCATTTCATCAGCGGCTGTTTGCTGAAAGTCCCTGTTAATCTTAGTGTTTCTGTGACAACAGTTACAGAGTCAGTGAGTTGTGAACAAATCAGGCAATTTGTAAAATGGATCAACTGGCTTCAACTCACCAACTCAGTGATCATGCCTAAGTGCTTCTGAGGTTAACAGCTCACTACAGGGTACAGTTATCAGCAAAACAACTTGTGAATATGGATTAAGGCATTTATGTTCCATGAGGGTGAAAAAGTGTAAAGGCCTAAAATTCCATGAGGGTCAGGAAATAATTTTACATTTAATTTTTGGGTGGATTTGAAGCCACTTGAATCATAGTAAAAATCTTTAAAAACCCTTGATAAGAAATCAATTCAATTTCACCATTATTCAATATTAAAGAAATACAACTTGCTTAGTTGGTGAAAACCTAATTAAATATGCACATGTTTACTGTTTAGGTTATGAATGGTAATCAATTTAAAAAAAATCAATTTTTGTTTCACTGCAAAATTAAACAAAAATATTTGGTGTTTCTTTTTTTTCAATAGAAATCAAATAGATCCGATCAAAGAGATCAACTAAACAAAAAATAAGAAAAACATCAGTGTGATTTACTGTAACATCATGACAGAAACTTACAATGAAAACATGACTATGCAGGGTCATGACAAAACAATTCATTATGTATATTCATTATAAAAAGCATTAACTTAACGAATGTGCTCTGAAAAAAAAAACCCAGGAGACCCAGAGAAAATTCCCCAATTTCTGTATGTACTGGATTTACTAAGTGTGTGCTTGAGTAATATTTGCTTTATCCTAAGGTCTGAAAACATTTCCTTCAGATGTATAAAAATATATTTTTTAATTTGATCTTTTTTTTTTTTAGAGAATGACAGTTGTTCAAAGTAACAAATGTTTTCATTTCAATTTTATTTGCTGTGCAGTTATGCTGCTTTCCTAACTTTCTGTAGGAAAACATTGGTATTGTTTTGTCTAAAAGTGAACATGTCTGAAAACATGGTGCCTTTTTGTCACTTCATTGCAAACATGCTCTGAATGACGAAACATTTTTTAAACATGCAAAAAATCTCATTAATAGCTTACAGAAGAAAACTAAAAAAAATTTTTACACAACCATAAATTGTAAATTCAGAAAAACTTAGAAATTTTTTGTGGAATTCTATTTTTTCCTCAGTTTTTCTCTCATACCAGTGAATGTTTTTCATATAAAATACATTATAAACAAAATTCAGGGTATCTGCAGGTTTCACCAAGTTAAATTTAAGACTTAAGACATTTTTAAGACAATTATGAATGAAATGTTTAATTTATACAGGCTAAATTTTAAGTATTTTATCAAAAGTGATTAAAATTTGATATATTTAATAATACAACAATAATTTAGTTTGAATATTTTTTTAAATTAATTTTCAAATATATCCATTCACAAACCCTATAACCCTTACCAAGAATAGAACAAAACACATAGCTGTCAATTACTTCAGTAATAATAATTTAATAATAAACAATATACAGGTCAGGTCAGTTTCCTCAGCAGTAAATAAAGTGAGAACTTTTTAACTGCAAGAAAAGTAACTAAAGACTGTTTTTAAATAAAAAGTTAGAAGTGTTATTAAGATGGATTGTTGGTGATTGTATGGGTGTTAATAGCCAAATTGGGTAGCTCATGAACAAAGGACAATTGAAACCTGTTAAATTTCTTTTAAACCTACAACACAACATACCAGTGGATTTAGGACATTTTCAGGCCTAAAAATTAGTTAAATAATAAAAAAAACTATTAAAAATAAACTTAACAGACTGAATGTGAATCTGTTTAAATGTTTATATTCCAATACCTTTTTAAAGTAATTTTTAAAGCAATGAAGCAGTACAACCAAAGGTTGGATACATTTTCTCTCAACTACACATTCAGAACATTTTCCACAGAACACATTTTGCAACAAAGGCATACATAAACAAAAAAAGCTAAATAGCAAGTACACTGAAAACTAGATTGACAGAATGACAGTTATTTATTAATCAAGCAGTAAACAATGAAGTCTTGAACGCATTTTGTAAAAGTAGTACACACAAGTATATGTACATCTAACATGGTGCTTGAACAAGACACATTCATCTTACATTCCTAATTTTAGCGGAATATATGTAGCACAGCTATGCATTTCCAAAGCACGGGTAAATAGTTTGGGAGGGGTGGGGGGTGGGAAATGCCACCCAACAAGCTCAGAGGAAGCAGTTGAGCTTCCAGGCCTCACACAGAGATGTAGGGCCACCCACTCACAGGCCGATTTAGTTTATTTTCATCCTTTGAGGTAAACTGTTCAGTGTGAACTGTTTATTAGGCCTTTGATTTGTCATGTGTCAGCTTGTGCTCGCAGGGCAAGTGTATACACTGGTTGTGGCTTGTATATAGAAGCGGTTTGGAGGTCAAGGCTGGTGCGGGGGGTGATGGGAAGGGTGGGTGGTATGAGGCAGTACTCGAACCATCTTTCATTTTGGCATCATCATGATAAAAATGAATTTTTTTCTATATCAAGGTGAGACTTGAAATTAATCCAAATGCAATTAGGTGAACTGGGAGAGTTGATGAAGACGGCTTTGAAAAAACCAGGACACAACGTTCAAAATGTGACTTACAAAAGATCCAAAATGAAGGCTCCTTTATTCAGTACACAAAAACAATTAAAACGGACAAACAGTACAAAAAACAAACAAACATCTTTTGATATCTCTTGTAGCCAGATAGTAAATAGGATTATTAAAGGAACGAAATTGAAGTTTCATTAGCTTTTGTGAGAGGTATCGTTGCCGCTGAATCTCATCTTAGATTAGTTTGGTGACATTCTGACCCTCTGTTCTGCTTCAATAGCTGATCTCAAAGCCTGGTAAGACTCTATAACAAGAAGAAAAACAATTTCAATGCTCAGCAGGAAATGGCCAGCTTTTCTCAACACCCTCTCAAACCACACAGTTTGTGTCATTGCGACGTGTGTTGAAACTCAAACAAGTTATTATATAAACCGAAAGTGTAGAAGGATAGAATAGAATGATGTTAAGATAACTATATGGTGTTACACATGCTGGACTAAGTTTAGTTTGTTTGTTTACAGGGTCAATGCAAATTAATAGACATTTTTCATCTGTGGACCCCTTACAGAATATTAAAAAGTCACACCTAAAATAGAAGCACAGTAGAATACTATTAAATATAAAATACAATAAAAAAAGCAAAACTAAAACTGATTGATGGCAGCAGAAGGGGACAAAAAAAAGCCAAAGACAAACAGTATAAATAAGTGTCAAAAATACAGTACTAATGCTGACAATGCTGATTTGTCAATGACCAATTTTTAACATGAAACTGAAAAGACCGAAAAGTAAGTGATCTTCTAATTGTTGGTGGTAGGATTGCACGGTTTACCAGTACTATGGTAGTATCATGACATTATGGCTCCAAAATACTGATGGTGCCACTGTAGTTTGTAAACAGTCATCAACAGTCTATACCTAACGTTGCACATGGAAAAGTCACTAAAATGCTTGCACGTTTGTGAAACAAACTATTTTTTTATAGTCTCTGGAGCCCTTTAAGGTTGCAAAACTGTAGAATTCACACCTTTTTTGGTAGCCTATTGCACATTTTCTGACGCTTCAGTTCAAATCTGAATCAGTAAATTTTTTTCCTGTCAATATGGTTTAGTAGCTACAACAACCGCAACAAACTTTTAAAAAGAACGACTCCAAGTGAAATTTTAAATTACTTTTGAAAAACCCCAAAATCGCAACAGGAAACGTTGAAAAACATTTGACTACTTCACATAGCCTATTTTTTTTTTTTTGGGAGAAATGCTTTAACTAATTTAATTTGCTATAATTTGTATCTTTATTTGAATGTGTATTTTGCTGGTCAGTTATCTACAAAAGAAACAAAAGAAACTAATACTTTTTAGATAAAGTGATATTTTTCAATAATATAGGAATTATGAAATCAATTTAAGTAGGCCTATTTAACATTTTAAAATACAGTATTTCTGACAATTTTCTTTATTTCATAGATTTAAGTTACAGTATCGCAATACTATTTGGTATCACTATACTTCAGCTGGTATAGTATCGAAACATTTTTGGGTATCGTATCGAGACAACCCTAGTTGATTGGATTGAATTCCAATCCCAAACAGCTTTCACTGAAATCACAGACAAACTGAATTAACTTTTTTGGGGGAATAATACAATCCTCTCTTTCACCACCCCTAGTAGTTCAGTGAGGAGTTCTAACTTTCCTTGATTTAGTGGTAAAGTCAGATTATGTAAAGTCTTAAACAGTAAACATGTGCATATTTAATTAGGTTTTCACCAACTAAGCAAGTTGTATTTCTTTAATACTGAATAATGGTGAAATTGAATTGATTTTTTATCAAGGGTTTTTAAAGATTTTTACAATGATTCAAGTGGCTTCAAATTAGTAATGCTAGCTTGGGACCAAGTGGTGAAACAATAAGTGATATGAGAAATGATCATTGAGTGTAAATAGATTAGGGCAACCTCACATAATAAATAAATCTAAAATTTGCAAAACTGAATCTTATCCGGCAACATACCTTTTTAACCTGTGACCTGAATGATAGTTTTGAATCTACCAAAACACCAAGGTACTTGTACTCCGATACAACTTGTAATCTTTTCCCTAATACAAATACATCTGGTACTAAACTTAACCTATCATTCTTAGAAAATACACACTGTTTTAGTAATGTTTAACTGTAAACAGCATTGTTCTAACCAGGCTGAAAGATGTACCAGCGCATGCTCTGGGGACATCATAACATACATTTTTGTTGAGTATTCATATACACATTCAAAAGTATGGAAGGGAATATAAAAGTCTAATAAACTGATCACATGAAATAAGAGTTTTTGTGATTATACCTTTTTTTTAAATGAGAAAAATTTGACACTGTATTTTCATTTACTGTTTTAGTTTTGAATATGTACAATGAGTGAAATTCAACACCTTTTTACATTAAGACCTTATTATATTTTTTATAGTTTTCACCTTTAATTGAGAAAGGATAGCGGAGGTTACAGAAAGGAAAGTATTGGGAGCAGAGACAGGAGAAGGGTCAGCAAAATACCTGGAGACGGGAATCGAACTCAATATGTCAGCGTGCTTAACCATTAGGCCAGGGGTGTCAAAGTCAATTCCTGGAGGGCCGAAGCCCTGCACAGTTTAGTTCCAACCCTGCTCCGACACACTTACCTGTAGGTTTCAAACAAGCCTGAAGGACTCAATTAGTTTGATCAGGTGTGTTTAATTAGGGTTGGAACTAAACTGTGCAGAGCTGCAGCCCTTTTGGAACCGAGTTTGACACCTGTGCACTAGGCTATTAGTGCTGACCATTTCAAAACCTAATAACTACTTTAGGTTTCAACCGGAAAAACTGGCGAGATTTTAACTTACAGTATATTTACTAAATATTAATTTAAGAAACAAATCCAAAGCTAAAACATTCATTTACTGAATAAAAATCTGTTAAATCGAGCTAATTTAGTAGGTTGGTGCCTATAGAACTGCAGAAATGGTGGTGTTGACTTGGTTACTGCAGTAAACAAAACAGCACAAGGTCAAATCTAGCAGGATTTTATTGCTTTCATAAACTACAAGGCATCCTGATATTCGCAGATTTAATTCACTTTAGCATGCAACCATACACTGAACAATTAAAAATTATATAAAAATCAATACCTTGCAAAAAAGCATTTAAGACTTTAATACTTTAAGGACCTTAAATTTCTCTGAATTGATTTAATCTTTAATCAAGCTTTAACAATTTCTAAGATCCCGTGGACACCCTTTAACGTATATTTAAAAAAAAAAAAAATTGTGAGATAACATGAGATTGTGTGATCCAGAAGTGTATAAAAAGAGCAACATGCTGTGATGAAGACTGTCTGATGAGGAACCTGTGCTCGAAACATTACACGCTTTGTGGTAGTCTTTTTAAATTTAATTTTTTTTTTTCTGGAGCTTTGCCGTTGCTGACTTTTTGATTGGCTGATCCACCCATTAAGATTGATGTGAGGCTTTTGTGCAGTTTTTACCAATTAGACTTTCTAAATGCCCCCCCAAAATATATAAATAAATAAATAAATATATTAATAATATTATTTTTGTATATCTGTAAATCATAATATAAATGTATAACTGTATATGCAAAAAATAAATAAAAAAATAAAAAAAATAAAAATATGTATAAAGTATAACAAAGGTATAACATTTTATATATTAAAATACACATATGCAATATTAATCTTTGACCCATGTCCATTTATGAACAAAAATGTAGTACCTTGCAGCTTCCTCATGAATGAGTCAATGTTTGATAAATTTGCTACTATGTCAAACGATGGAAGCTCCATAGATTTGGCAACCTCACTGCAACCCTGAAAAAAGAAGGATAAAAGAAAATAACACAAATCCTCTAATCCCTCTGATTTGAAGCTGTTGAAATGCATGCCTGGATAAACGCATTCAAGGGTAAACAAACAACAAAGCTACGTTTTGTAACTTCCTTGCTATGAGGAGCTTTTTGAGTGATAGAGAGTTTTAAAACAACGCCGCCCCACTCTGTCTTGAGGTTTGTTGTGTAAACACACCTGTTCAAATCAAAAAGCTACAAACCTTCAATTCTTCATAAAACCTCTCTTCCATCTCAGACACTCGGGATATAGCCTCAAACTCTGGCAGGACAGTCTCCTAAAAAAACATCACATTTTATCCCAAATTTCTTGCTTTACTTAAAACTGAAATGTACCCATGTATATTGAAAATGTAATATTTAATGTTTATTTTCATTTAAAATAACATTAAATAACACAATTTAATAATTTTTTTTTTACAACAAATGTGGTATAATACAGGGATTGCTGGTTTCACAAAATCAAATTTAAGACCTTTTTAAGACCATGAAGAATGAAATTTCAGACTTATATAGGGCTAAACGTTAATGATTTCTTAAATGGCCCTTACGAAAAAAAATGTACTTGTCCAAAACAAGCAGACCCAAGGTATATACATATACGTTTTGCAACATAACAATTAAACATAATTAACAACACACACACACACACAAAAAAACTGAATAAACAGTCTGTTGTGTATACATTTAGTTTTTAAAGAGATTTTTTTATTCAAATGTATTTGTTGGTGATTGGATGCGTGTTGGATCGATTGGGTAGCTTTACATAAAGAAACATTAGGACCAGTTTAAAATGCTTTTAAACCTACAAGACAATAATTCAGTCAATTTAAGACTTTAAGGCTTAAAATTTTGTTTTTGGAATTTAAGACATTAACCCCTGGTTTCACAAACAAGGTTTAAGGCTAGTCAGGATTAAATTGCATGTTTGAGCTGTCTCAACTCAAAATGAATTGCGTTGAGATGTTTTAAAATATGTCAGTGCCATTTTTTTGTCTCCAGGAGCACACCAGTAATATTTTTCTAAGGCCATTTTTATAAATGTGTCTTAAATACCCTTATTTAACTAAGGCCTAGTCCTGGCTTAATCTAAGCCATGTTTGTGAAACTGGGCCTAAGACTTTTAGACTCAGCAGACACCCTAAAATACAGTGGTTCAAACTAAAATTAATTCAGTTCAAATCATCAATAAAACATTTTAGACAGATTTACTCACCTCTTCTGAGGAGTTTCCCTCCTCAGAAAGTTCCAGTTTTGAACCATTTTCCACAGCATCACCCTTGGAGATTCCATTCAGTTCTTTCACCCTATAAAAACATAAAAATCACTGCATCACCTAACACACCAGCAGAGGGCCTCCTCAGCCAGACAAAGCAATACCAGTGTAAATCAAGGAAGATAAAAAGCACCTGTTTGCATAGCGTAGTGTATTCAGAGTGTATTCACAAGAGCTCATGCCAGGTGAGATCATAGCGATCTGGAAAAGGTACAAGCACAAGGAGACTGAAGATTCTGAACCAACCTTAACAAAATTCACCCATAGCAGTCCACTCTTACCATACAGGTCCGGGAGTTTTCACCAATGAAGGAGTCCCGAAGCACCTGGGTCAGTTTGCTCATCCTAAATGGGATGTGCTCGCTGTTTTGACCAAGAGACCGGATGCATTCCTGAGGAATCAGGCAAGAGGTGAACAAATTATTGCTTTAACATTTCGAAACTGCTAATTTGTGCGTGTCAGAACAGTGAACAAACAACAGCAATTACAGCAAATATTAAAAGGTCAGATCACCCCAAAATGAATCATCATCATCATTTACTCACTCGCATACCATTTTAAACTAATAAAGTATTATTCACAAAGTATTGTCACAAAATCCAACAAAGGGTGTTTTTATAAAATCTAAGAAATTTTGGTATATCCTCAAAAGCTATTTACCCAGAAATCTGACCACTTGGTCCATAAAGATTTATAATGTTGATCTCTATAAACATTTAAAAAATTCAGAAATGGATGAAATCTCTTAGGTTTCAATAAAAACACCTTCATCTGTATTACAAATAACAAAAATGTTAAACTGCATGAAGTGGAGTAATGGATGACATTTGTTAATTTGGCTCGAGTTAACCATGTAAGCTAAATATAAATAATGTTGCACAATAGCAATTAATTTGTGTATTACTATAATTTATATGCAGTTAGGCATGGGATAATTACTGTTTTCAAAATATACCACGGTTTGGAAAAGTCAATGTTTGAAAACCACAAAAATTTTCGGCTATACCATTCCTATGGTATATGTAAGATTTTTTATTTACTAGGACAACAGTATCTCCAGCACAAAAGATACCCAAAGATGCTGTTTTAAATATTTAAGAAACCTGTTTTTGAAACCAAAAAGCACAGCAGAAATCAATGATTCATTTAAATGTTTACTGCTCCAAAATCTTTCAAATGTTTCTCATTTAAAAATGTAATGTGTTCGATAAGGGGAAAAAAAGTTTTAGTTTTCAACCCAGACATTTAAAAATAATAATAATTTAGAGCAGTGATCACAGTACCGTGAAACTGATATTTTTACCCAAGGTTATCATTCCGTCAGAATCCTATACCAGCCCATGCCTACATGCAGTAGACAGCAAGTACCTTCAAAGCCAGTAAGCTGCGGTTGATCTCAGCGGTCTCCACTATTGTGTGCCGATCGTTGCTGCTGACATCAGTGCCGCGTTCATTCCCAGCAAGATCCACCAGTGAGAATTTCCCATAGAGAAAGTTCCGTCGTCTCAGGATTACTTGTAAAATCGCATGCGAGCGTGATGAGCTGGCATTAGCAAACGTTTGGCCAGATGTTCTGGTATAAAGTGAGACAGTGTTGATAGCGTTAACTAAACTATTACAGAATGCTTGCAGTAATTCAAATAAACCTTAATAAGGTTATAAATAAGGTTAGAAACAACAACTTACAATACATTTTTATACCCTCAAGTAAAAAAAATAAATAAAAATAAATAAATAAATAAATAAATAGAGAGAGGAATCAAGGCAGAGCTGCACCATAAACAGAATCATTATTATTTTTTACCTGCATGCACTTCCTCTCTCAATCATCTTGATGACATCATCAACACATGACACAGGCACTTCCTGCAGGCCAACAACATTGACCTGTTGCTTCTCATCCTCCAAAACACGCAGCTTTGTTTTCTTATTTAGCAAGTCAAAAACCTGAAGTACACAAAAACAAAGTTCAATGCCATGCCTGAGCAAGTACTTTTAAATTTGCAACAAAAATCTAAAATCTAATTAGTATAAAATTACATAATACTACAAATATTGCTCAACCTAGCACCAAGATCACATTAGTCATTTGGAAATGTGTGGTTTATTCACACTAAACAGAAAAATGCAATGACTGAAAAATCAAGAACTACCAGCCGTTTGGTTGACAAGAGATCGTTGCAGTGTTTTTGATATATGTAATGTAATAAATCCAAACCTTGCCATTGTAGATTTCGAAAAAGGTGACATATGGGCACAGGTCCATATCCACATATCGTTTTTGCCTTAGGAGGGTAAATACATCCTGTGCTGTGAGGAATGCAGAAAGATTAATATATGAGTGAACATGGATGAATGAAACGAGTCACTGTGTAAAGTGCATTTGACAGTTACAATCACCTGCCAGGGCGTAAATCCCTTTAGAGCTGTTTTGGCTTTTTCCAGAAAAGTCTCCACCCATAGTCTGTAAAGAATGTCTTGCATGTAAAACACTGAGTTTGGGATTTTTTTTTTTGTATTTTTGGAACAAGATGATAACTTACATGGGTCTTTCCACTGCCTGTTTGGCCATAGGCAAAGCACGTTGCCATACCACCTTCGAAAATGGTCTTAACCAGTGGTTTAGCTGTGAACCTAAAAGTTGAACGCATAATCGTTTAAATATTTTGTAGATTGGACTTGCATGGATCAAACTGGGATTTTATGTTTAAAAAAAAAAGTAAAGAATGTTAATTCCTTGCCAAAAGTTTTGTTAATAACTAATGACTTCTTTAAATGTAAGAAAAAAATGTTGGCAACGATTACTCTTTCATATGCATGTAATTACAAGGCATGATGCAGGTTTCTCAAGGTAAAGGAACACTTTTTAACCTCCAGTTACAGAAGTCTCTTCCAGTGCAAGGTTAGTACCACATACTTATATCAATGACAGTATGTAGTGTATATTATATAATAACGATCAATATGAGGATGCAGAACACTAGTCATAACATAAATAACAGACTGATCAATGATATAGCAGACACCAAAATTATTCAAATAAAATGTTAACACATGGTTTATAAATGTGTATTGCAAAATATAAGTTCATAAATACCCATGACTGTTTGTTAATCCCAGCAATGGATTAGGAGCAGTGCGAGGCAAAGCAAGGATACAAAGATTCAAATTTCTTTAGGGTTTAGAAAGGGGTCCTATAAAACCTTTTTGATATTGAATTTGTTTTTAGGGTGCAAGAGTGGATTTTCATGGTTGATCATTTTAAAACCACATTATTTTCCAAACATTTTTACATGAATGTAGCACCTCTTGTCTATCCGCTTGTTAAGTGTGACGTCACGCGAAGCGGCTTACGGGTCCAAGCGCTCTATTTTAATGTACGAGGAGACTCATGAAGTGGAAATTATAAACGTTTACAAAGAGATTTAATACTTTCGAAAATCACAATCTCAATATACATGTCCATGCCAATTATCCTATGGCCAAAAAGTCATAAATTTTTTTTATAAATTGTTAAAATTTTCGTATTTGTGATGCAGCAAGCCCAGAGCTTGATGTGTACACTATGACTTCATATAAAATTAACTTTAATGTGTGATATAAATTAAAAGTGATCATGAACAAATAATTTTTCAACCTAATTTAGTGGCGGCTTGGACCCGGAAACAGTATTACTTTTATCACCAACACGTCATCACTTAACAAGCAGATCGGTTTTGGTTCTCTGCTTAGTTTAAGTTTATCCACTGCAAAACAAGTTTGATAAAAGGTGACAACATGTGACTAAAACAGCTAGTCTTCCCAGTCCTCTCTAGCGCAACTCAAACAATAAGGGTGTCAAAATTAATTGTTTCTTCTGTGCACCGCGATGCAGACGAGGACAGTTCAGTATCTGTTCAGTAATAGGCTCTAACCGGTTATTACATACTGACAACATTTATCTCATATGCACTATGTTGTAGTAGGATACTATGGCAAAGGAGGCGAGCACGATTAATTAAAATGCAGAAACTCTGCACAATTCACTGTGTGTGTTTTCAGGAGTTACAGCAGAAGTCCCTATTTCACTGCTATGGAGAAAAGTAAACTCCATTTCTCTCTCTTACTGGGGACCTTTGACCTGCTGGTGTGAGATAATGTTTTCTCTCCTTTCAGCTGTTATATCAATACTTGTGGATCCAGACAGAAGCGTGTCTGCAGAGCAAGTTTTCACCACCGCTTCGATCATGGATCAGCTGTGATAGCAAAGTCCGTTTATCAGTGTTGCTCATTGGTGGACAGCATCAGAGCAGTAGAGCCAAATCGCAGCCTTTTCTGTTGAGCACATGACCAATCATATGCGTTTTACAACTCGCTTGACAATGCTCAAAAAGCAAGCGGGATAATATTTATGTTTGTTTAATGGCTTTAAACGCTCATGTTGTACTGTGCATATACTTGAATTTTGTTTGATACATTCAAAAAGAGTGTTTTCTTTGAGCAGGTAAAATTAAAGGTACAGTTCATGTATCTGACTACTTCCATTGAAGGACAAGATTGTATTACAAATTATAGAAAAAATATATACATTTTAATATTAGAACTCTTGTGCTGTGAAGTAAAATATAAAATTGTGTATAGAAAGCATCGTCAATGTACCGTTATGCACCGAGATATCAATTTGAACCAAATCGTTGGCGTGATAATGGTAACCGAATCGAACCATGAGACGAGTGTAGGTTTACACCCCTATCAAACAACCTTCATTTTTATGTATTTTGGTAGTGTGGGAATTATTTGAATAAGGTACTGTCCAAAAGAATGTTGTAGCATAAACAATAAAACATAACAGGATTCATTTAAATAAACACCCACCATAGACATGTATGGCAATCAATACAGAACAAACTCAAAATACAAACCTGTATACCAAGTCATTTGTGGCGTCTTCATCAAATGAGTAATCAAAATGGAAGGTCTGATTCTCCAGGTACTTGGTTAGATCCACTTTCTGCTTGGGCTCATGCAGTAGTAGGACTCCATTACCAGGGATTGTCACCACATCAATCTCTTTCTTTGCCAACTCTAAACACAAACAATTGGGAATGCAGCAATGCACCAAAAACCAAAGAGAAAAACTATACAAATATCAATTTGAGGGGTCATCTCAGCAACCTACCTTTTTTATTCAGTGGTCGTTTGCGAACGCAGACACAAATTCGGTGAGTTTTGACCTAAAACATGCACTTTGTATTAAAATATGAAAAGAATAGATGATTATATTAATATTATGCTTATTAACTCACTGGATCCGACAGGGACATGGGTACTTTCTGCACAGTCTCTCTGTATTCCTCAATCATCTGGTAAAACTGCTTGGATCGATTCGTTTCTCCAAACTATGAGTAAAACAGAAAATATTATAAATGAGAACAGTTTTCTATATATATATTTTTTTGCACAATTGCAATAAAAAATTACAAGGCCTCTGACAAAACAAACAAAATAATCTAAATTAAATCATTTGAAATAAAAAAATTAACTTAATTCAAATATCACAACATGATTTGTATTTTAATTATTTGTATATCTTTGCAATAAAAAAAAAAAAGTTTTAAGATGGATTGTTGGTAATCGGATGCATTTGACCCGATTGCATAGCTTTAGTTGGACAGAGGAAAATTAAGACTTTAAAAATGATTCAAGATCTACAACACAATATTTCAGTGAATTTAAGACTTTAAGGCCTAAAATTTTGTTTTTAAATTGTAAGACTTTAAGATCCCACGGACACCCTTTATACTGTCCAATGAGCACAAAACAAAAGCCACAGTATGCATGAACATGCAACAAAACAGCAAACCACAAAATATGTTGAAATGCTCATAAATGAGTCTTTTATTTATCTTTTTGTGCAATGAATTCTCATCATAGGAAAACGAGTGTGAAATCTGAATGAAATAGAATACCTTTCCTCTCTTCTGTGCATCAGGCATTTTTGCTATTGACAATCGTTTGTTTGCCACCTTATTGGTCTCCGAGACCTGGGACATGCGATGGCCTAAAATGCATATATTTGATAAACAAACAGACAATTCCTATAAATCACAACAGTTTAGGCAAGGGTTATAGAGGCAACTAAACACTATTAGGCATGGGCCGGTATAAGTTCCTGACAGTATGATAACCTTGGATAAAAACACCACGGTTTCATAGAATTGTGATTACTGCTCTATTTTTTAAATGTCTGGGTAAAAAAAACAGCAACAACAACAAAAAACCTTTTACACATTAATTTTATTTAATTGCCAATTAATTTTATTTTAAGAAACATTTATAATATTTTGGAACAGTAAACATGTCAGGCTAAATATTTTTAATAAATCATAGATTTCTGCTCTCTTTATTAGTTTCAAAAACACAGATTTCTTTATAACAAATAAAAAATACATTAAAAAAACCTTACATATACTGGGAACGGTATAACAGAAAATGTTAGCAGTTTTAAAACCTTGACTTTTCCAAACCGTGGTAAACCTTAAAAACGGTTATCGTCCCATGCCTAAACACCGCATTCATGATATGAACATGCATGGCAAAATCAAAACAGTACATACTTGGCGGACCCATGGGGGCACATTTGGAAGCCTCACTCTCACATATAGCCTCAGTGGATGGTAGCAGTGGAGAAGCTGGTTTTGAAAGAAGTCTCCTCTGGTAGCCTGCCAATCATATGCAAGGTGTTATGACAATGACCCCAGACCAGTCTCCAATGACTGTCACAGTTCATACATCATGCAGGTTATTATTCAATCAGTCACATTTTAATTATCTCATAATGCCACTGCAGCAACATCTGCATTTTTATGATGTATAGAGAAATTAGCTCAAGAAAAAAGGTAGGCTTCTGCTGGTGTCAAAATTTCAGGTCACGATTAGTTGCTGAAGCGTATCCCAATCGACGATATGATACTAACCTAAGCTGCAACTAAATAAATAAAAATAATAATAAATAAAAATACCTAATGTATTGCTTTATTGTACATGCATGTTAAGAGTACATAAAAAAGGATGATTGTACAATAGGTAACACTATTAATAGAAAAAAAAATCATACTCAAGCAAACTTATTACCTGTAGTGCAAGTAGATTAAAGGTATCTGCTCAAAATATTACTTTAAGATTGTAAATACAATTGAAATGGATGACAAAAAATAGGCAACAATACTTGATGACAGTCTCACTAGTAAACATTAGTTACTGCATTAACATTAAGAAAAAAACAACAACTATATTAAAAAGGTTAACAAAATCAGGGCTTCACGATATTGGAAAAATTGGGCTCTATTTTGAGGATCCAGGCCCAAAGCACAGGGTGCAAAAGCATTAAAGGTGTGTCGAATCCACTTTTGCTATTTTAAGGATGGAAAAATCCGCTTTGCGCTGTGGCACATGGTTTAACAGGGTTGAGCTTATTCTCTTAATGAGTTATAGGTGTGTTTTGAGAATAAACCTGAGTCTCATCTACTATTTCCTTCGTGCCATAGCGCATTTGCTATTTACATGACGGACTTTGTAAGTGAACAAACTGAGAGTTTCACTAGTAAGAAAACAGTTAAACAGAGCATCTGCAGCAGGAGAATGAGGGAAACCTTGTACGCAGAGACATCAATTAGCCTAAAAATAATTAATTTGTTTGCTAAGTGCAAAAATTTGTTTCAAAACTACTTCTAAATTCAGTTGTAATTTTCAGCAAACGAATAAATGAACAATAATAATGAAGTGTGATCAAAAAATTGAGTTATCCAAATACACATGCTATGCCTCATTTGGTCTAAAACCTGACAAGTGGACAATTCTAAGCTTGTTTTTAATAAAACAAATATGAATATGCATATAATATATAATATATAATTCTGCTAATAATGATAACATTATACAAAACCAAATTATCATGAATAAACTGAAAAAGGCCCCCCGTGATGATGAAGGCATGAAGGCGGTGGTTTTTATAATTATGTAGGCTAGAAAATATATTTTTTTGTAATATTTTAAATCTAATTCTTTTTCATTTGTAAAGGTATTTGCGTATTGCTGTACATCCTGTGTGTATTAAGCAGTGTGTAAGTTAGGCGCACAACTAATGTGCTCTGCGCTGGACTTTAGATTTGCTTTGATTTGGTCTATTGTGCAGGCTTAAATTCGCACTTGGCGGAGGTGCACTCTAAACTCACACAGGAGAAAACTTGACTAGTGGATAACACGAAGCCCAATTCATTTCATGTTTTGCTTAACTAATTCTTTAAATACAACTCTCTTAAACTATAAAGAGAGAGAGAAAAAAAAAAGAAGAAATTTGCCGTTAAATAAATTTTAGCTGAGACGCAGCTGCCAGTCATTTTCACATTAGTTTTTCAGTTAGGGATCAATATTAGACTATTAGTAATGTCTACTCTATAAATATTATAATAACTTATAATATTCATTATTATTATTATTGTTATTATTATTATGCTATAAAATTGACAAAACGCAAAACCCTAATAAAAATATTTGCTTTCATTTTGACATTGCTAAAACTAACTGTTACAGTTGTGTAAAGAAACATCCCATTATACAGCAGCAGTCTCAAGTTAGGACACTTAAAAAATGCCTTTTGAGTTTAAAGATGATTGACCTGCAAAGTCAAGTTTACAGTGTTCTAAATTAAAAAGGTATATAGGCCTAGGGCGTGAGTATGTGGATTTACAGCGGACCCACCCCATGCACTGCAAGCTGAATAATCTAGGTAGGTAGAAAGGCTCTCTGTTTTGCTACACTAATGCCTTAAAATGTAACTAAGTAAAACATTATTTTTATTAACTACAATTTTTTTTGGTGCTTAAGCCATAATCTGTCTGCAAAAATGTAAACGGTATACAGTTGCCTAACCTTCATTGATAAAATCGGTAATAGCCCCCTCAATTATGACATCCTGCCGCCGGGCCTGCTATAGCGATCCTTTATTGTTTGAGAAGAAACAAAAGTGGAAACTGTGGATGAAAACCTGGCTGGGAAGACGGCGATAACATGAATTATTGGTTCTTCAATGAGAAAAGATCGCAGACACGACACCGTAATGGCACTTATTTTAAAACACAGGTCGTGTTTACGATCATTAATATTAACAACTAATATTAATAACATATAATAACTCCTCTCGCTTTAGACTTTACCTTTTAGAGCTTGTTCTTGTCGGTGCAATATGGGTTTTTTGCACAAAGGCTACGAATCAGTATATGAAGAATGATTAAGAGTATGTTTTTCCTTTATTGCATCCTTTCCGTAATGCGTTTTATTTATTTATTTTATTTTATTAAGTGATGGGGGCAATATTCACTGGCAAAATATTCCTCCTGTACCACCAAAAAATGACGCCTCTGTACCCAAGTAGCCTACCCAAGTTAATTTACATTTTATGTAAAAATGAAGAAATAACAAAGACCAAAGTATTATATCCGTACAAACATATGCGTTTGTTTAATTTTCGTTGATAAAACAACACAATACAGCCTATGATAATGTAGTTAAATATTAAATAACTTTAACTGCTTGAAACAGTATAATAACAATTAAATGTTACATTAAGAACTTTACAAATAGCCTAAAATGACACTATACTTATCAATAATATTTTCGGAATTTTAGGAAAACTGGCTTCTCTACACTGCGAAACGGCACGGTTTCAACTACAAAACATGCTGCTCCATTTCTTGCTGTCAACGTCTACCATTTATCACTTTTTCTTTTGTATTTGGCCATTTTTGAAAAGGCCTCTGTGATACCTGGCTGACTAGCTGGGCGTTAGCGTTCTGAAGATAACATGACTGGAGCTGGCTCCGCATATGGATGGCTCCAGATGGTTCTGGAGAAAATGAAGTTAACTCCATTTAAGGAAATGATTAAGAAATTAATGCATTATATAAGAACATAACACGATTAATACATGCTTTTGTAGTTGTCATTACACTGACTTTGTACAGTAAATGTCTACTTGTTAACATTACTTCAGAGTTAACGAACAAAATGTTTATAAATAATCACAGAAATTTCAAAGTCATAAACCAGAATAACATGAAAATGTTAATGTTTGAAAATAAACAGCCTAAGCGTTTGTGCATTTCTTGTTATGATGAACACCACTGTAAATACAACAATAGGAGTATTCACTAAAAGTTTAAATAAAATATATAGAAATATTCACTGTATTTTGAAGTGCCCACAATAATAAGATCCTGCATGTTCATTATAACAATATTAAATTACTGGAGTTTCCCAGAGATAAGTTGTGGCTGGAAGGACATCCGCTGCGAAAAAAACTTGCTGGATAAGTTGGCGGTTCATTCCGCTGTGGCGACCCCGGATTAATAAAGGGACTAAGCCGACAAGAAAATGAATGAATTACTGGATATCAGCATATGTCTAACTTGAATACACGGCAAAACGGATTAAATTCCTTTAGAAGTGCATGCAAAGTACATTTGCTTTCAAAGACACAGAAAAGTCTTCTTAACAACACAAACTAAACATCAAATGCGGTTTGTTTGTCACACCATTTGTAAAAACATGAGATTTGACAGATGCCAGATATTTTAACTGCAGTTTCTGAGTAATTTGTCTGTTCACACAAAATTTAAGGATTTGATTGAAATATCTGGAATTCTGGATTCAGTTTTCTGAAATTACATTCATGGGAAGAGTAGATATGCTAATATTTTCAACAATGATCAGCACTGCAATAATTGGCTGGTATCAAGACATCATCAATATAATGACAAATTATAAACCAAACAAATAGCCAACAAATAATAATGGCACAAGTTTTAAAAATAATGACTGATTTATTCCCTTTTTTTCATTATTTCTAGTATTCATATAGACTTAATTTTCACTGCCAAAAAGTACTGTAAGCAATTAATTAAAACTGACCTGTAAAGCAGATTTAAAGTTAATGTCATGCACGACATAACTTACTTTAATTAATTTAGCATCATTAAATGATTTTGGGATTTCAGAAGTGCAGCGGTCCGAATCTACTGCATGAAGCCACCCACATAATAGCTGTCACTGTTCAAATGAATGCACATCTCAGACAAACCAAAGTGTATGACTCCACTACAATTATGAGATCATTATTGTTTCCTGAATAAATCTCTCAATGAGTTGGCAATGTTTAGTAGATTATTTAGTTTCCAATACAGGTTATATATATATATATATATATATATATATATATATATATATATATATATATATATATATATATATATATATATATATATATTTTTTTTTTTTTTTTAAATAAACTATTTTTTCCTCATCCAACATGGTACTCTTGTAAGAAAATAGCATTTACTGGATCATACTTTAAGTATCACCTTCACTGAAAATTGATACAATCTAATTCTGCTTATGTGAAATGAGCCTTCTCCAGTGCAGGTTTAAGCTCATGTATCTGTTGCCATGACAGCAACTCCAGGATGGCATCTGAACAACCCTAACAGTCATGGATCATGTCAAATTGACAATGTTAAGCCTAGCTAACTAAGTAATCCACATAAAAGGAATGGGCCCCAGGACTCGGCTACATCTAGTGTTTAGTTGTAGGTCAAAACAGATGCTGTTTCCACATAACCAAGGAAAACCACAGGCTCGAATTATGCAAATCTATAACAAACCTACAGTTTAATTGTGCACTAAGAAAGACTGGTATTACTGACGTGTTTTTTATTTTTATTTTGGAGGGCAATAAAGAGCAAAGTTGGGGTCCTTTAATATCATACTGATTTAAAAACAAACCTGAATGTTTAGGGATCGTAGATGAGGGAAGATTCTGTGAGAGAACATCATCTGCAGAAGATGGCGAGACCACAGGTGGAGGGGCAGGTTGTCTGAACAAACACGTCTGACGCGTGGTCATTCTTCTTGAAGCTGAAAGTGCAAATGTTTGTGTTTAATAAAAAGAAAAAACTGCAACTAAGCCTAGAGGCAATCATCTGATAAATGCGATGATCTTCTAAACTGTTTGCCATGATTCCATTTCTATCCGCAACATAGTTAAATGCATACAATCTCCTCAACTAAGGCTAAGCGTTATGACAAAAATATTGTCACAAAAGAAATCATCTCACAATATCATACATTTTTTGATAAAATTCAAATCAATTAATATACACTCACTGGCCACTTTATTAGGCACACCTTACAAGTACTGGGTTGGACCCACTTTTGCTTTTAGAATAGCCTTAATCCTTCATGGCATAGATTAAACAAGATCTTGCAAATATTCCTGAGATGTATTGGATTGATATCTAGTGGCTGTGGAGGCCGTTTGGGTACAGTGGACTCATGTTCACGTTCAAGTATGACATGGCATGTTATCCAGGACATGATCAGCAACAATACTCAGGTAAGCTTAGGCTATGGTGTTGACACAATGCTTAAGTGATATTAATGGGCCCAAAGTGCGCCAAGAAAGGGCCCAAAATGTGTCACACCATTACACAACCCATCACCAGCCTGAACCTTTGATATAAGGTAGTATGGATCCATGCTTTCAAATAGTTGACTGCAAATTCTGACCCTACCATCTGAATGTCACAGCAGAAATCGAGACTCCGAGCAGGCAACGTTTTTTCCAATCTACTATTGTCCAGTTTTATTGAGCCTGTGGGAATTGTAGCCTCAGTTTCCTGTTCTTAGCTGATCCAAGTGGCACCCAATGTGGTCTTCCGCTGCTGTAGCCCGTCCACCTCATGCTTCGACTTGTGCATTCAAAGATGCTCTTCTGTATTCCTCGATTGTAACGACTGGTTATTTGAGTTACTGTTGCCCTTCTATCAGCTCAAACCAGTCTGGCCGTTCTCCTCTGACCTCAGGCATCAACAAGGCACTTGTGTTAACAAAACAGATGTACCTAATACAGTGGCCGGTTAGTGCATGTACACATTGACCACATGGAAAGTACCATTTCTTTTTACATTTAAAAAGTATATACACATTTGACAATCATTCATAAGTGATCATATTTCTCACTTCATTTAGAACTTAAGGGCAAATGCTTGATTAAAAATAAAATAAAGAAATAAATTCAACAACAAATTATTATAGATCCAATCTAAAATTTTAAGTTTACAACTTTCTCAGAAAGCTGTTACTCATGCTTCTGTTTGCATCTCCATAACAGTGTGTAATATTGCACATGCTCATAATTATGAAAAAGCATTACCATAAACATAGCATTTTGAGACACCATTTAAACCAATAGCATAACATGATAATGACCTTTTCATTTATTGCTAAGTCTGCAACAAATATTATTTTTATGGCAAGAACATTTCATTAATAAATCTAAAGTTAAAAGACAAACAAATACATACATTAAATATGATTTTAGCTTTAATATTAATATATTTAATATATATAATAAATGAAAATTCTAACATTTTTGCTGGTGACTTTGCTAATAAAATTTGCTAAAGAGCATAATATGAAACGACAGACTTTCTAGCTTGCCCACACAATAAATATAGTCATATTGCACAGCCTTATCCTCAACTTTATTATGTTTAACAATGTGCAGGAAGTCAAGAAAATATCTAAAAATGACAATAGCAACATTTACTGATTTATAAAACCCAACAGTGAAAGGAATCACCAACTGTGCTTTGATTGCTGCAGGAGGTAATTAATATCTCTGCCATGACACCCTTACTGATCTGACAGAGGAAGGAATTGAAAGAATATTTTGGATAAGTGGATAATTTATCGAATAGATTATGTGGACAGAAGTGAGAAGAGACATTCTTAGTTAAGTCTAATGATAATAGTCATAATTTAACAGTGAATAAGTGTGATTGGAGGACATTAAGAGCATGCACGTCATGCAAACCTGGCTCTTCAGATGGACAATCCCGAGGAGCAGCTTCAAATAGGAGACACACCATAAAAGATTACGTCGGTGCATGTCAGCTGACCAACTAGAAATCGGAGTAAACTCACTGACAATAAAAACTTACGTTCTGATGTAGTAGGTATTCTTGATGACCTTAAAGGAAGTTCTGATGCTTTGACACTCTGAAACAAACAAATAAACGTGTATATGTAAATGACTACATCATGTTTTTGGTAATATATATATATATATATATATATATATATATATATATATATATATATATATATATATATATATATATATATATATATATATAAAATAAACTGTTTGCTATAGTAAGGGGTGTTTCTAAAGTAGACTTTAGTGATTAGTACTCAAAGAAAACATGATCATATTTTGATAGTTTTTAAATACTGTTTTGTGTATAAAATCACATTTACCTATGATACCGAATCCTTCACATGTACAACAAATTACTGCTTTACCTCTTACAAATGATTAAAAACATTTGAGAGACATTTAAAGACAGTACATAGTTTGGATGCAGTTTTACTACAAAAAGTCCATGACTTTTCCAGGACTTTCAGGAAAATATTCATGACAATGTTTTGTGTAATTAAGCAATGCTTAATAAGAAATGAATTTATATTACATGATAATCTAAGTAATTTATAATACCAAATAAAATTTATTTAGATAATGCTTACAAACCACAAAATTATGTGAGAGCATGTGATTGGAAAAGCACAGAGAAATAAATAGGCTGCAACAACAAAACCAAGCATAATTTGAACACAAGATAATGTTAGAAACCTACTTGAATCAAACGATAGAATTACATTCATATTCGATACATTCAATTTATATTGAAAAGTATAGAAATTTGTTAAAAAAAAAAAAAAAAAAAAAAATCCATGACTTTTCCAAAAATGTATGAGTTTATTTGTTTTGCCAAAACTTTTCCAGATCTGGAGAATAACATGTTGAAATTCCACAATGTTTTCAGGTTTTTTATGACCGTATAAACCCTGAGAGTAATAAATATAATGATATAATTATTATTCTGGTGTGAGTGAAGAGTCTGAATGAATCAAATGGTTTCTTTACCAGACCTGGATTGCAGCAAAACCGCTAAAATTTTTGTGAATCTGATAAAAGCTTAGATTGTAAACGGTTAATAGAAAACACAAACTTGATTGCTGAAATTGGTACGTCAATTTAATGGACAAATAAGAATTTATTAAAATGTTCTATTGGGGCTCATGCCTTATTTAAAAGATGTAGCCTTGGCTACAAGTAAGAGACTTTATATCAAATTTGTATATGTATATGTATATATATATGTATATGTATATATATGTATATATGTATATGTATATATGTATATACGTATATATATATATATATATATATATATATATATATATATATATATATATATATATATATATATATATATATACACACACACACACACATATATATATATATATATATATACACATATACACACACACACACACACAAGTATATTTAATACAACTAAGAATGAAATGTAAAATATGGGTGAAACATTTTCCATCGCTCAGTTAAAAAATTATAATTATATAACATGTATTTGGACCAGTTCTTATTAAAAAATTATTATAATCCATGCAGGGTTTAATCATAATGGAGTAAAAGTTTATCATCTGGCCTGCGTTTTTAAAGTGATAGTTCACCCAAAATGTAAATGGTACTCATTATTTTCAGTCCACCTTTCACTTGTTTCAAATGTTTATGATTTATTTTTGATGCTGAACACAAAAAAAAGATATTTTAATAACGTAAACATTTAAATCGACTGAAGGGCGAGTAAAAATTGAGTAAATTTTTCTTTTTGGGTGAACTATCACGTTAATGCAAGTCATGCTGTGAACATTTAGATATTTTAGAGTTAAAACATTCAGCCACAAGATAATGTTTGTCACTTAAATAAAGATCACATTATAAAAAAATAAAGACTATGCATCATTGATAGTTCAGTCACCTGGTGAAATGGTATTCACATCACAGGAATTTAAAATATCGTAATGTCAGAGTTTTCCAGTATCGTGCAGCCCTCTTTTTAATAGTATTTAATGTCACCAAATTGTAAATATGCTTGACAAAATTTGGTATATAAAACAATTACACTAAATGATCATGGTATTACAGAAACCCTTATGTGTGCGCACTTATGTTTTTCTTAATAAAATTAAAGCTCTTCACTGGTCTTCCTCTCAACATTGACAGATTCTCACAGTTGTAGAAGAAATAGTCTAGACATTGCACCAAACACCTTTGGCATTACTATGGCAACCGACATGCATATACCATGAAAGCACTGTCTAAACAAAAGGACCCAATTGAATCCCTTGTGAAATTACTGTGCAGATAGACAACACTTGAATCAAAAATAAAAAAGCAAATCTTCATTTTAAACCAACTTTCTAAAAAAAGGTTTACACAAGAATTGTAGAAAAGATATACAAAACTCACTTTTGTCATTCGTGTCATTGGTGTCGGAATAGGGGTGGGTGCAGGTTCCTCCTGATGACATGGTTGAAGGTGTTGTATAAGGTCAGAATTGAGATGATTGAGTTCATTCATGTCAACCTAGAAGAAAAATTTTTTTTTTTTTAAATCTAGTTTTCCATATCAATTGCCATCAATCTATTAACTGCTCTGTACAGAAGCACATGTAGGACTGGGCTGATAAACAATATTATATTAAATTGCAATAAAATGTATGTCAATAAGAATGATAAGCTTTGGACAGCTTCACTCTATATTGATCCAAAAGTCAATTACACAGCAGAAATGTGTTGATGTACCGAATTTTCGGCCGAAAATATGTAGTGCTATTTAATGGACCCTCTAATTTTTGTGGCTTCAGTTGTTTGGGTACTCTTTTAAATCTGGAATCATTAACAACTTTCATATTATCATTATTGTTCAATATGGAAAATAATTATTGAGATTGCATTTTTGCCATATTGCCCGGCCCTAACCAAGTGTATTATGAAAATGTATAAACAGTGATCTAGAGATATAGTGTGCATTGATTAGGGGTTTTAACATTTAGTACAAACCTCTTTTCCTTTAGTCATACCATGCTCAGCCCATTCTACATTCACAGTGGATTTAGAGACGTTGGCAGTTTTCACAATAGCGCTGTGTATTCTTCCTGCATAATGAGAAACAGTGCCATAAACATAATGCATTTTCTGTTGAACCTTGAGATCATACATGACAGACTTTGTTCAGTGGTGCAACAATGCATTGTTTTTTCCCATACAATAAACAATGAAAAATACATGTAATTTCGCTCAAGATTCTCTCAGATAAACTAATTGATATGGGTTTGGAAAAAAAAACATCAATTATGTGTGTGCGCGTGTAATCACAACTTCTCCCTTTTGGCTAATTATCCATTTAAAACAATCACTGACAAATAGGTTCTGTATGTTTCAGTCATTAATTAGCAATCCCACAAGGAAAGAACGCACAGGGAGAAATGACAGGCTGTCTTTGTGCCTGCAGTATGTCCGTTACACGCTTTAAGATTTAAGTTAGATGGCTATTATTAACGTTAAATGTTTTTCTTTGAGTGTTGATCTCCCGGCTTTATTTTTAAACTTTAACGTTAGAAACATCAGCTCTCATAAGTCATCAATGCATGTTGTAACGTTACTGCATCGCAGCAAGCTCAACTTAATCTAATTTGTTACTTGGTTTGACTTTTACATCAGCTGGATTGATACATTTCGTGCCTGTAAAAGATTAGCAATTAGCAAACAAGCATCTTACCATCACTACGACTTATGTTGACAGCAAGTCCAATAAGAAGTTTCGACAAAGCGGGGTCCATCTCAGGTATTATTTTGTTAATTGAAATTTTTAACGTGTCTGTAGCTCCAATAAACAACTATTTTCTGCTAACGTTACTTTGCCCTAAGGAGTCACAAACCAACATTAACCGCTCTACATTCAAAAATCGTCAGCGGAAGTTATTGGATTATTTAGGTAGGTAGTGCTTCGTTTAGACCAATCAGAGCATTCTGAAATGACTGGCATTCCATTGCGCCAATAAGAACTTAGAATAGCACTGGGTTCGACACTCTTTCCTTTTGGCAAGAAGCTAACGTAACGTTAAAAAATTCAATCAAAAAGCCAGTTTGTTTAATTTTAACATCAAATCTGGTAACATAAAGGCTAGGAATCAATCAGTCTTTGAAAGCTAGTGTCTTGGAGGCTAATTTATACCAAGTAAGTTTGTTCAAGTAATAAAGGACATGAATATTCATCGAGGACAGATATTGAAGGAGTAAAAATAACAAATCAGTTCAACTTAAGCAGACGTGTGAATTTCATTACTCTTAAGTATAACGTTAGATAGTTGAAATATCACTATATAAATTATGCAAGATTATTGTGAGTAGTTTACACTGGACTGGAAAATTAACTATTCTACATTTTTATTACCCAT
Source organism: Danio rerio (assembly GCF_052040795.2). NCBI lineage: Eukaryota > Metazoa > Chordata > Actinopteri > Cypriniformes > Danionidae > Danio > Danio rerio. The sequence goes on along the minus strand of NC_141022.1, from coordinate 37,286,336 downwards.
GTGTTATTATTTATTAATGTTATTTAGTATTTATTCCATATAATTATTTATTTTAATAGTGTTATTATACAATAATATTTGCACTGTCTTTATCCTTTTTCCATTAGAAGCTCGTCACCAAGACAAATTCCTTTTCTTAGTTAAGAAGCTCTTTCTGATTTTGATTCCGAAATATAACATTTTAAGGCATATAAAATAAAATATAAAAATTCACATAATAATATTAAATTCACATTTTTGCATAAACTATTTTAAACAAATTTTTTAAAGACGATATTGTAGTTATTTTTCCCTTTTTTCGGTAGTAAATTAATTAAATAATAGGAATAATTAGGAGAAAAAACATCTGCCTAACACTTTAACTACCCCACTAAGAATTTTTTTTTTTTTGGATTGCATTTCCTAACTCCTAATGTAACTAGTTATCACACTCAATGTAATTTTTTTTAACACATTCCATAATTTCTAAAACAGTAGATATGTCCGTTTATGGTAAAAGTACCAGAATTAATAGATATACTATGAAATTTTTGAAAATATAAAGTGTAAGACCAATTTATTTAAAAACAAAATTTATTAATTTTGGTAAAAGTACCAGAAATAATACATATACTATACAATTTTAAAGTAATAAAATAAAATATAAAGTGTAAGACCAATTTATTTTAAAAATAATCAAACTACTTTTTGTATACTAAATCATCTTTTTTAAGTATGCCATAAAATATTTCAGATTCTCATTTAACATGTCTTGTTTTTTACAATAAAACCAAAATCAAGTGTAGTAGGATTATGTTTGTTTGATTTTTCTTGTAAACCAACAATGCCATATAGTGTAAACCATTATTTAAAACAGTCAAAACATGGTCAACTATTTGGTAGAGCAGGCAGTAAAGTAATTTGTTCCTCTTTTTAAAAGTCTATTGTTTCTCCATAAATTATTTAAAATTGTGAATTAATAAAAATGAGCAAAATGTCGTTGTTAGTAAATTTAACTGTAATCTTATTTTACTGCTTACAGGTGACAGAATGCACGGAAAACACATTGTCATGTTACTTGTTGCTAAACCAGGGTGAGTCTATACCTTTTCTACTATTATCACACAGCTACTTTTTGGATGTTATTTTTAATTTCTTTATAAGTGTTATTTAACTGTATGCCTAGACTAAAATTAGATTTGAAATAATACAATGGAATAGGGCACAAAGGTACATGAACAAATACAGTCTATGCCAGAAAGGGGTTTATGAGATAGACACATTAATCATATATATGAAAAGAAAATGTCACAAATGATTCAACTACATTTTCTGCCATTATGCCTCTATTTTTTGTATAGATAGTTCTTTTGAAAACCCTCTATTAGGTCATTGTGACTTATCTGAACATGGTCATATTTATTCATAAGATGAAGTAAAGCCATTACTGAATCTTTTTGTGTTCTTTACCCTTTTTCTTCTTACAGAATTTCCCAGAATTAATGCACACATAAAGTAGATACTATAAAGGTGCTATTTTATTGAAAGTTATTAAGGAAGATTTGTGTACTACACATGGTCTTTGTTGCGTAATGCGTCTGCGTTAACGTTTATCTGTAGTGTTATCTGCAATTGTTGTGCATTGTTTCATTGTTGATTTGCCTAATTTATACATTTTAATTTGCTTAGGATAAAATGTCTTTTAAATCTGCAAATGTTAATACATTTATTAATTCCAACAGAGCAATACATTCAATGTGGGTTTGAGAAAACCGTATATTTATGTTGTGATAAATAGATAAATCACTTTTTAGGCATTTTCAGCACATCCATCCACATGCAAACATAACAATTTTTTTGAAAGCTTTTATGTAAGTTATAAATCAAGTCAAGTTGAGCTTTATTATCATTCTGCTACATGGACTTATAGTTGTATCGAAATGTTGTATAGAAACGTTGTATCTTGTAGAACCAGGATACAACATACTAGGTAAACTTAAATTTAAACCAACAACAATACAGTATGAGAAAAACAACTATAGAATTATACAACAGTTAATAAAACCATCTGATTACACCATTATAAAGTGTGGACTACACATACACAAAATAAGATGATATAAAAAACTTTACAAATACTGGACATGCAATTGTGCAAAAAAGTTATTATGTTAAATTGTGCAGAAGAGAGATTTTGAGGTAAGCAGCACATAACTGATCTGTACAATGCAAGTAAACATATTATCTTATTGAAAGTTTGTAATACTGTTGTAGAAAGTAACATAGTGGGATAAAGTGTAAATAGTGGGATACAGGTGATTTGTATAGCCCAAATAAAATAAAATTAAATAAAATTAAATAAAATGTAATTTAATTTTATTTTATTTAATTTTATTTAATTTTATTTAATTTAATTTTATTTTATTTTATTTTATTAAAAACATTATTAAATAAATAAAATAAAATGATACATTTACTATAATCTATGCATTAAAAAAAAACTTTCATTCTCTGTATTTTTTGTTTCGATGTTAATCTTCATGTAACTTTTTTTAAGTGATGTGCAATTTCAGCCTTATGAATGTGAAATTTGCAATAAAAACTCAAAACATAAATATGCACAAGTAAACATAGATTATCCTATTGATGCACAATGCACAAGTAAACAGATTATCCTCTTGAGAGTTTGTAGAAAGTGAAAAGTCTGGGATACAAGTGGTTTGCAATTGCATAGCCCAAATAAAATAAATTAAATCAACTTAAAAATGATTGAAATAAATAAAATAAAAATATACATTTCCTATAATCTATGCATTTAAAAAATTTATTCTCTGTATTTTGTGTTTTGATGTTTTTCTTTATGTAACTTTTTTTAAAATTAATGAGCGTTTTCCATTGTTACGGATGTGACATTTGCAGCAAAAACTCAAAATATAAATTCGCATAGAAATACATTAGCGTTATACTGAAACATATTTTTATATTTTCCAAAACAACTAATCACAGAGCTGTAGAATCTGAAAAATATCAATCTGTAAACATGTTTTATAATTTTAACAAGGAAAAAAAAACATTTGTTATAGATGTTATGAAAAACATCTGCGATATTACAGTATACAGCATACTTTGTAGAAATTCTGTGAATTAAACTGCACAACCCAAAATAAATAATGCTAATCAAAAGGATAAGAGTCGGCTCTTTATAGAACAAACATGACTGATTTTATTTTATTTAACATTTTTGCATTAATAAGGAAAAAACTTGGTTGTGGATGTGACATCTCTCCATTATGGACGGATGGGCGGATGTGACGGATGTGAAATTGGCACTTGTGTGACTTTGGTAAGTCAAATATAATTATTTGAAAACGTTGACAGACACGTTTCTGAGTATGTTAAAGTACTATAAAATCAAGAAAACCTAGAAACGGTTTCACTATTTTGGTGAAAACTTACATGGCAAGGTTGACATTTGCATGGAATTGCTCTAATACCAATAAATACCACTAGAGGGATCGTTGAGCTTAAGAGGATGAAATTTAGACAAAAATACAAGTGACCTGTAAACCACTTTAAGCTGTTATTATATCTTTCCTGTAAATTGCCTGGATGGATAGAATGGTGTTCTACCCAGACACAAAAGAATAAGGATCCATCCACAGCTTTGGATTTGCATATTAGATTCAGGGTGTATTCACGACCTATCCCTTATGAGATCATTGCAAACACTCCAAGTGATTAATCCTTCCCATGTTCCTGTGATCACTATTTCAAGCCTGCTCGTGTTAAATTGTATGTGTCAGGGATAAAAGCCTGCCATGCCCTTCCACATTGTCCCAAGCCATAAAGAAAATAAGGTTGCTCTTTCATATGGATTTCACCTCATCATAAAAGTTTGCATCAATTGAATTTGCAAAATGACTGCACTCATCCTTTTACGCTCTGCTTATCTGGTCACTAAATCTGTCCTTTCATGTCAGTCAGTATAAACCATTTCCTTAAATTTTACTCTTTTCATTTAATTTAGCTCTCTCTCTCTCTCTCTCTCTCTCTCTCTCTCTCTCTCTCTCACACACACACACACACAAACACACACACACACACACACACACATACACACATATGTTTTGCAAGACAGCAAAAACATTGTTATAGTCTTTCTTTCCTGTTTGCAGTTTGTCGTGGATAAATATGGATAAACTTGATTCATTCCCAGTTCTGATATTGGGTAAATTTAAAGTAAATTTTTATATTTTATTTACATTTTTACACTATTTACCCACCCTCAAATCGTTCCAAACCTTTATGAGTTTCTTTTTGAGAGCACAAAAGAAGATTTTTAAACTTTGTTTTTATTAATTTGAATTATTTTACAAAACAGCAAACAGTACAGAATGTTAACTTATATAATATTTTGAATATATTTTCCCACCCCAACATTTATTACAGAGAAATAACATTTTCTTAAGATTATAAAATAAAATACAATAATATATACAAAAAAAAAATAATTAAAAATAATTAAGAAATTGGTTGACACAGTGCCGCAGTAGGTAGTGCTGTCACCTCACAGTAAGAAGGTCGCTGGTTCGAGCTTCGGCTGAGTCAGTTGGCGGTTCTGTTTGGAGTTTGCATGTTCTCCCCGTGTTCTCGTGGTTTTCCACCGGATGCTCTGGTTTCCCCCACAGTCATGTGTCACAGTCACATGTGGTACAGGTGAATTGGGTAGGCTAAATTGAGTGTAAATGGGTGTGTATGGGTGTTTCCCAGAGATGGAATGCAGCTGGAAGGGCATTCCCTACGTTAAACAAATGCTGTATAAGTTGGTGGTTCATCTCACTGTGGTGACCCTAGATTAATAAAGGGACTAAGCCGAAAATAAAATGAATGAATGAATAATTAAAAAATAAATACATTTAAATTTACCAATGTGTGTGTATAATAAAAAAAAATCCATTGCTACATTAAATTCCAAATTACAATCATCTTTCCAAAGACTTACGATTTTAATATCCGCTTATAAAGTGACCGAAAGAGGACCTTAAAAAGTCTCTGCTTCTGATTACTGCTTTATTCCTGATTACTTCAAGATCATCAGACATCTTTTTTATCCATCGTTCAAGAGAAGGTCTTTGAGTATTTTTTATACCAAAGCTATAACATGTTTAGCTTGTATAAAGCTAAAGCTGTTCAACAAAATAAAAATACTGAAGCATGATTTTTTCCTTTCATTTTCACTTCAGCAGGTGAACTGTATGATCAGTCATGTTTCAATATGGAGATTAACTTGTCCAGAGTTAGACTTTCTATTTCTTTGGCAAAGAAACACTCCCTAACCAAATTGGCAGTATGTTTTGGGTCATTATTCTGTTGCAATGAACTGTGCTTCTTGAATAGTCTGGTGCTGTTCTTGAACATTGACAGCCAAGATCTTTTTGTACACTTCTACATTTAGTCTACTCCAACCATCATTTGTTAAATCATCATTAAAGTTTAGTAGGTCTGTTCCAGAGGAAACTATTCATGCTGACTCAATCATAATGCTGTACAGATGAGGTTGTGGATCATTTGCAATTGCTTCTTTTCCATCAGACTTTTGCTTCACCGTTACTTTGAGTAATTTAAATCTTTGTGCTTTTTTTTTCTTTTAGCTAAAACGGATCTGGTCTTTCTGTTTTTTTTTTTTTTTTTGGTGGTTTGGATCTTTGCTGTATTCTGCTGTCAGAGTTGTTGGTGATTTCACTGACACCTTTCTTTCTTGTGAAGGAATTGTCTGACATTTCATCTGTCATCAAATGCTGTTGTTTTTCTATTGAGACATGGTCTGGCTGAAGTCACCTGAGTTTTTTTTTCTCAGGACATTTCGAACTGTCTTGACACTAATGCAAATTTATATAATCTCTTCTCAAGGTCTGATAAAACTGATTAAAAAAAATTTATGCACATCCAGCGAGCTTATACATTTCAACAAAAATCATATTAGCAATTGTTATCTTCGCTATAAGCACACAGCACCAAAGTCTGCTTTGTTTCTGATTGCTGCTTTATTCCTGATTACTTCAAGACATCTTTTTATCCATTGCTCAAGAACAGGTTTTTGGGTATTTTTCCTTTTTCATACCAAAGCTATAACATGTTTAGCTTGTTCATTCATTTATTTATTTTCTTTTCGGCTTAGTCCCTTTGTTCATCATGGGTTGCCACAGTGGAATGAACCGCCAACTATATCCAGCATATGTTTTACACAGCAAATGCTCTTCCAGCTGCAACCCAGGGAAACATCCACACACTCATTCTCAGATATATGGCCAGTTTAGTTTATTCAGTTCACCTATAGTTCATGTCTTTGGACTGTGGGGTAAACCGGAGCACCCGGAGGAAACCCACATGAACACGGGAATAACATGCAAACTCTGCACAGAAATGCCAACTGATCCAGCCGGGACTCAAATCAGCGACCTTCTTGCTGTGAGGTGACAATGCTAACCACTGAGCCATCGTGTTGCCCACACCGCAACCAAATATATCATTTTACATTTTGGTTTTGACCAAATAAACAAAGAACACCAAGTGTTGGTGTGAACACATCCTGCAGATCCAGAAAAATAATAGTAAAAACTGCTCTCACTGCTTAGAGCACTGTAAAATATTGTATTGTATCTTTGTACAAAGGCTGCAAGCATTTTGATCCTTAGGAGGATTTGAAGTTGAGCTTCAAGCTGAGATTTGTTCCTGCTGTCTTGAATATCATCCTGGGGAACCTTTCATTATATTTCAGACTTATTATTTCCAAACGTACTGTGTAAAAACAAAGTGAAATATATTTTATGTGTTGCTCTAGCCAAAAAGTTTGTACCCTTTAAAAAAGATGTAGAAATCATACGGGATTCTGGCTTTATCCTCCTGTGGTGATGCAAAATGCACTTTCGCAATATACTGTAGTAGTGTAAGAGATATTTTTTTTATCATAGAGTCTGCCACATACTGTAAAATACTGAGGGTACTATTTCATTGAAAAGTATGTTATGGTTCTGAAATATCTGGAGAATTTTACAGTATTATAAAAACAGTTCAATTTACTCTGCATGCAACTTGTAATGACGCCCACTGAGTATGGTTATGTCATATATAGCAAATATTTTGATTGGTAGCTCCTGTATTTTCTTCCATTATGTTTTTAGATTGAAGGGTGGTCCCCCGTGGCTGGAGCTCGCAAAACATTTTGTAATATGTGCCTCAGACATGATTTGTTTAAAAGGAATTTCCAGTTTAGTAGCACCCAGTTGATTGACATGTGAACAAAATGCTTACAGTAGGTCATGAAGTGAAACTAAAATCCTCAATGATTTCTGTATTTTGTTTTTGTAGGCACATGTATGAAATCTAATTCATTTGTTGACATTTCTTGTTGTAAGATTGCATTACTTACAAGTTAAAAGTGTAAATGAATGCTTAGAGATAGGGAATATTGTATGGAGCTAGATCAGTCTCAAAAACATTCATTCATTCATTCATTCATTCATTCATTTTCTTGTCGGCTTAGTCCCTTTATTAACCCAGGGTCACCACAGCAGAATGAACCGCCAGTTTTTATGCAGCGGATGCCCTTCCAGCTGCAACCCATCTCTGGGAAACATCCACACACACATTCACACACACTACGGACAATTTAGCTTACCCAATTCACATGTACCGCATGTCTTTGGACTGTGGGGGAAACCGGAGAACCTGGAGGAAACCCACGCGAACGCAGGGAGAACATGCAAACTCCACACAAAAACGTCAACTGAGCCGAGGCTCGAACCAGCGACCCAGCCACCTTCTAGCAGTGAGGCGACAGCACTTCCTACTGCGCCACTGCTTCGCCCGTCTCAAAAACAATACAGTTCTAAAATAAAATTCAGCACAATTCACATTTACAAATCCAATTTGTAAACACAAAATTGGTAAATTTACAAGTAAAAATCTTAAATAGTTTCACCAATTTGTAAATCGTATTTTAAATTTACAAATTGCGCAGTGGGTAGCACGTTCAACTCACAGCAAGAAGGTCGCTGGGTCACTGGTTCGATCCTCGGCTCAGTTAGCGTTTCTGTGTGGAGTTTGCATGTTTCCCCTGCGTTCGTGTGGGTTTCCTCCGGGTACTTCAGTTTCCCCCACAGTCCAAAGACATGCGGTACAGGTGAATTGGGTAGGCTAAATTGGTTGCGGCTGGTATGCTAAGATGGGTTGCGGCTGGAAGGGCATCCGCTGCGTAAAAAACTTGCTGGATAAGTTGGCGGTTCATTCCGCTGTGGCGACCCCAGATTAATAAAGGGACTAAGCCGACAAGAAAATGAATGATGTTTTGAATTTATGAATTGGATTTCCGTATTTCTGAATCGTGTTTTAAATTTACTAATTAGATTTAGTAAATGTATTATTTTTGAGACTGATCTGAGTCCATAATATTCCTGCTGGGAATGCATATGCAACAATGCATAAAGGTTAAAAGCTTGTTGTTTTAATAGTACAGCCACAGGATATAAACAAAGTGTGTTACATTATCTTTTATCATGAAACAAAATTTCACACTAACCTTTTCCTTGTAGAGGAAATTCAATTTACGACGATTTCAATAGAAACAACTGTAAAAATGATGATTTAAACCAGTTTACAACTCAATCTCAAGAGAATTGAGTGTACAACTGTAAATGTCTCGTTTGTTCTTCAAAAAAAAACTCAAAATATTTAAATACTTGTTTTTATTATATTCTTACATTTATTCTTTTAAAAAGTCTTTTTTTTTTAGGTAATCAGTCAGAATTATATTTCAAATGCTGCCTATTGAGCTTATATCGAGTTAACTGTCATTTAAATACACTCTATACTCTTCAAAATACCCTCAATATGAGAGAAATCCTTTGAATAGCAGTTCATATTTCATAATTGCTCTGCATATGTGCAGTGTCTGTCTCCGGAAGCACATTTACGCGACAAAATGAATGGGAAAGTTTGGAAAAACATATACTTTGCAGACATTGCCAGAACATTGTGAGAACTAGCTTGCGTCCGCAGAAGAGTCATTTTCTTCCGCAGATGAGAAACAGATGAACATTTTCTTTTTTTTTTTGCATTTGCATTTTCAAGTTGAACCAGTAACTGCAATAAAGATACCAAAGATAGAACAGACATTTGGAGACACGGGGTGAGGCAAAAATGCCACGCTTTGCAATGAAGCAAAACTATCATAGTATCAGTGTATGAGTAAGGGATATGTTTTATCCCAGTTGCCAAAATGAATCTTGCCTAGAATTTCCATTTGTGGGGTGGGCGGATACAGGACCATATGCTGCTTATATTACATCAGGACAGTGGCACGGTATAAGGAGTGGTGGGCCCCTGGGTATTGCATGTCAACACTGATGAAAAGAGAGCATATGCTCATGAAAACTAAATAAACGAATGCATAAATTACTAACTCAGACTGATGGATCTCCATAATCAGCAAAGCAAACGCCTTTGAAGTCATTTCAGTGCTTATAGTAGCCATTTCTCAAAATCTTATTGTAAATAAAAAGTGCCTTCCCTCCTTGCTTCATTAAGAGATCTCTGGCTCCAAAAGTCTATGATATTTGGTGATGCATTTTTCATTGGATTTTATTATTAGCGTGATAGTTTGAGTTAAAGTTGACTGGAATTGTTAATATGATGTCTTGGTATTTAGTTTGGCTCTAATGACAGAAGCAATCAAGCTGCTTTGAATGAAACTTGATGATCATGTTTTTCAGCATGATTTGAGACAGAGCCAAAGAGAAACTGACTAAAGTATATGAGACATATTTTGTATAAATACGTTCACAATGATCACCATTACACCAAGAAATAGTGGAAAAGCATGTTTTTATTCATATTGTTTCCTAGACAGGCCTGTCATGATAAGGAATTTTTGTTGTGTAATATACTGTTACAGAAATTGTTACGATAATCGATATTATTATCGTTTTAAGATCATTTTACGATTATATAATGATTACATAACAGCATAGCAATGTAAATAGCCATAATTACTTTAAAATACTTTTCATTCTTAAGGTTATTTAGATTCTATAATTTGGCGTTAAAAAGGTAAATGTCCTAGTATTTATGCTATTAAATGTCCTATTAGGTAAATGTCCAATTATAAACATTGACAGTGGTAAAACAGAACATAAATATCATCCTTAAATGGCTTTTTAACCATGCTTGTGAATTTGTAAATATATATTGCGATAGCAGAAATGATTGAGGTCATCTCCAAGTAATGCACCATAAGTCGATGTATTGATTATTGTGACAGGTCTGGTCCTAGACACATTTTTCTGACATACGGCTTCATCTGTAAATCTAAACGGTTCCTAATGGACATCCTCTGTAATGTTCACAGCATGGCTGAGTATTCTCATGATTCATAAATCAGAGGCAAATAACAGGCATGCACTGAGCTTGGAAATGCTTCATCCTTAAGCTCGAAAGAAACAGCATCTTGTTATTTGAGGTTCCACCTCTTCGATTGCCCATCCGCCGTTCTTGCCTATTTTGAGATGACAATGAGGTAACTTAAAACGTAGACATACCGCCTGATTACAAGGCAGCGTTGGTGCCGTCCCACCCTCTTTTACCACAGAATGCGTGCATACAGGATAATTACCCTCCCCTTTCACACACAATAACCTCACATACACTCATACGCTCTGTGCTGATACAAACACACTCAGCTTGGGATATGCATGGTTTTCATTATAGTGCCTGTGATTCTACCAGAAGTCTGATCCGATCTCAATAGTTTTACTTGACTGTACAGTGGGTGTCAAGCATGGGGTTGAAAATCGAATAGGATGAAGGTGGGAGTGAGTCAGTAATAGTTTAATTGCTCTTTATTTTTAATAGTTCGGTTATCGTGTTTTTGTCATTCATGTCATTGTAAGTATAGACTGTATGAGTGACTTAGAATGCGTGCTTTTTTTATACCTAGAATGCAAGTAAAATGCAAGTGTCTTGTTTAACTTAATTTCAATTCTTTTGTGAAATTAAAATGTCAAAATATGTGTGAAATAATCTGTTGTCATTGTAACTGCATACTTATTGTAACCATGCAGGCATGGCGACAGAAACGGAGTTCCACATGCAGCTTTATTTAGTGAATGGTCTGGCAGGCAGGGGCCAAAACAGGAACAAAACATAAATAGCAATGGCAATCCAAAAAGAGTAGTCCAAGGAACAGGCAAAGGTCAAGGCAGGTTGAAAACTAAATCAAAATCCAAAAACAATCCAAGAATCAAAAACCAGGCAGAGCAAAACATGGAAGTAAGGAACATGGAACACGGAACGATACTGAGCAAGGAATGAATGTCTCTGTGGTGTTTAAGGGGGTACTCACACTATGTACAGTTGTCTTGTACAGTGCAGAAACACGCTTGTTCCCCCTCCCCACTGCCCCAATGGCCTGCACTCACATTGCATCCGAGCTGGAGCACGCTTACATCATTGGTCAGTTTAACAGAAGAGAAGTGCTCTCGCTCAGCACAGTGTTGATTTCTTTAGTTATATCATTTTAGTCTTTGATATGCAGTGACAGACAGTCAAATTATTCACCAAATAGATCAGTCACTTTTGACGGTCATAAACAATAATAAAGTCCTCACGTTGCTGGTATTATGTTTGCTGAAGCTGCAGCTGTCGTTCTGCGAGAGGTTTGCTTCTTTAATAAATTATGACAGTTTGCGTTTATTGAACAGAAAGAATGATTAATGAATCCATATGAAGCAGTCCCTTAAAAGTCACGTCTCATCTCTTCTTCAGTTTCAAGCTTGGGTGCAATTTGCACTCAGACTACAAGTGTAATGCGCCAAAGCCCAAGTGATCCGTGCTCTGGCACTCCTCTTCCAACCGGGCCAGGGCCGGCCAACTGAATCGGGCCTGAGCCCGATTCAGAGCACTCACACTACTCAATGGTTCAAATAGCATAGTGTGAGTGCACCCTAAATAGTCCAAGTAATCAGTGAGGATGATCTGCAGCTGTGTGTGAAATAAGGGGATAATCTAGAACTGGTGTGTGAAAGGTGGGCATGATGGGATTTTTAGTTCGATAAAGTGTCAGATTTGTAGTTTTCCAGCGATCTGAAACTTCTAGATTGCTGGTGTACATAACACTTATAATGACCTGTTATTATTATAATGTATAAAAATAAGTGATTATACTAAATTAAATTATTTTTTAAATGAACTCTTGTCTGACAAATGGGTAAAACCTGGTTTTAGGTAGCCAAGTACTAATATAATGACACTTATTTTGCATTTTGGGGCTGCATTGTGATCCGTTTTATAAGTACCTTTATTTAAATTGTTCTTTCTATACATATCGTCACCTTAGAATCATAAGGTTCTATCTGACATTTTTGTCAAAATTGAGTTATTGACATATTCTTATTAAATGACAACTTATTTACAACATGAGATGTTTTTTATAAGTTGTTTACATTTTAAGACTTTTTATTTAAAAACAAATGTAACAAACACATGCTATATGGAATGCAAAAAACTTTGAAGCTCAAAAATCTCAAAATCATTCAGAATGCATATAGAACCTTATAATTCCATGGTGACGATATGGCTAACAAGATTTGTCATGCTTTTCTTTTTTATCCATTATTGTTACACTGAAAGTCACTATTTTGCTCAGAGCAAAAAGCTATATCAAAATGTTATTGTCTTTCAACCGAATAGTTTAATGTGTATTTTAAATTTTAATGTATAGTTTAACATGTAATTATATGCAGTCATTTGTTTTACAATGTGGCGCATTGGTGTAACATTAGCCAGAGGCCGGAGTTGTTTGTGGTGTGTAAGCTAGTTATCCATCTCAGTTGTGTCAAATCAAAAATTGTTCATAAGATGATACTGCCGTCTCCTCCACCCACTAGTCTGAGTTCAGTGGAAATCACTGGTGCTTGAGCCAGAGCTGCTCATGAACACGGACAGAGAGGAACTTTCCTGAACTGATGGACTGAATCGAGTGATGTAATGCATCTTAATCTCATCTTAGTCCTTTTCTGGAATCATGAAAGGCCACATTTGTTTTCTACTTTTTTTGTGTTTGAATTAAAACAGGAACCATACTGACAGATTTAAAAAAAAGCCTCTGTCCCAGTTTTGTTTGAAACTTTCAAAAGAGAACACTTTGTGAAGATGACTGGTGGGTGGCAAATAAGAAATGCTGGCAGTAAAAAAGCTCAAGCTGATCATTTCATGACTGTGCCTACTTTGTTCGCGAGTAACATAACTGTGCTAGTGAGCCATGGTTTTTGATTATTTGTGATTGGTTACTTATTTGCAGCTGTAATTAATTTAAAATCCAAAGTTGACCAATTATCACTAAATCACCCCTAACCATATCACTAAACCTGTCCATAACCTTTTCTGTATCCTAAATTCCAACAAAATAGTTTTTCACTATTTCTAACATGAACAGAAGTTCATTGTACCTAACAATTATTATTTTTTCATCACAGTACATTGAAAATTCTGGAATATTGCTGACAAAAACCAAACTATTCAAGGTTTCTTTATATATTAAAGTTAAAATATTACACTGAAAAAACCTAGTTGATCAATATTTTACCAAATTTAGGTTGAAACAACTATATTTGTTTGAGTGTTGTATAAGGCATGCAATATATAGTAAAACCTAATAATTTTCTCCATCAGCAAATGTTATCCTGTACTTAAAGTGGAAGTGTGTAATTTCAGCACCTCCAACCACAATTGCAAAAATAATTGCTGTTTTCAAACATGTTTCCTGATCACTCTGCTTGTGTGACTTTAGTTGTCTCTGCAAATTACATTTGGACAGGATTTTAAAAAACAGTATTATTAGAAATCTGGTAAAGACATTTGAGAGGTCAAAATTATGGTTTGTTTTTAACAGTCATGAGTGAAGGAAATTCACCATCACTTTGACTTCTCACTCAGTAATGCACAGGGGTTGTTTCTCTATGCTATTTTAGTAGCTGAGATTTAGCGTTCACTGAGATTTAGCTCTCTATACATATCTGTGTAGACAAATAAATGAGTGATGGCATTTTGAATTGATGCAAAAGTTAATTTAATAGCTGTCATAGTTCAGTTATTAAGCTCTATACAAAAGAAGGACACGCTGCACTATCGCTTTGCATTTTTCTTTCTATCTACTTGGGGTGCCGTAAGGCAATGGAAGACTTACAGTTGTTTGAGTGGGCTGAAGTTCTCTAAATATATTACATTTACCACCCACCACCAAACCACCTGAGGGAAACTCAGCATGAAAACCTCATTTAATGGATTGTTCATAATGACTTACAAAACATGACAAAATTCTAGACACTCATAAATTCCTCACTCAGAATCTACTGCAGCAAAACTTTTTAGTGTAATCTTAAATATCTGACTTAAATTGGCATTGTTTGTCAATTTTCCACTCCAGTGTGTCTAATATATGGATAGTTTGCATGTTTGTGGAATTTGTGTGGCATGAAATAAAAATACACACACACACACACAAAAAAAAAAAAAAAAAAAAAAAAAAATATATATATATATATATATATATATAGTTATATAGTTAGTTACAGTATATATTTCCAAGTTTAAAATGTCAGAGCATGCAACAAATAGGGACCATGTTTCCAGACATGTTTACTTTATTTTTGACAAAACAATAACAATAAATCTATACAGAAGTGTTATGAAAGCAGTATTTGTTAGAATAACCCTGCACAGCAGGTAAAAAGCAAATGAAAATCAAATGAAAACATTTGTTATTTTGACCAACTATCATTCTCTGAAAAAAAATTTAATTTTCAGTTGGTCTCTTATTTCCTTTTCATAGCACATGTATAAAATTAATGCTTTTCATTATGAATAACATAATGAATTGGTTTTCGATCCTGCGTAGTCATGTTTTCATTCTTAGTTTCTTTCATCCCACCACAGTGAATCACACTGTTGTTTTCTCGTTTTTTGTTTATTTTATCGACATAATGCTTTTCTGTGGCAAAATCATTCTGTATAGTCATATCCTTCTCTGGAAGTGTTTGATTCACCAGGAAATCTGAAAAACACCCTATGTTTTTGTTCAAATTCATAGTGAAACCTGTAAACTTGATAATCATTTATGACCTAAAGGAACAATTCACCCAAAAAAGAAATTATTTCCTGACCCTCATGCATAGATAAGCCTTTACACTTTTTCACCCTCATGGAACACAAATGCTTTTATTCATATTTATAAGTTGTTTTGCTGCTAATTGTACCCTGTAGTGAGCTGTTAACCTCAGAAGCACTTAGGCATTATCACTGAGTCAGTGAGTTGAAGTTGATCCATTTTACAAATTGCCTGATTTGTTCACGACTCACTGACTCTGTAACTGTTGTCACAGAAATACTATTAACAGAGACTTTTAGCAAGCTGATGAAATGCCAAGCGTTAATTAAAGAAATTAAAGAATGTTTTAATCTGATGAAGATAAGAAGACAAAGATTTAATTTTTTTTTTGCAGAATCTGTGGTTTATGGTGATTTATTAAATACAAATGTCTTCCACTACCGGAAGCAAAATAAATGCCTTGACTCCTGATGATGCACTATTGAAGTGAGATAATTTGTCTGTGCAAGTTAACATTATTTATAAGTTGCTTACCTTTAATCCAAAGCCTAGGCAAACAGTTCTGAGCTTATTTATGATAGTCAGGTATGTGAGAGCAGATGCAAACTCACATGTGAACTGATGCAGCAAATCAGCATATTAAAATGAAATCACTGAACAGTGGAGCGATGATGGTAAATATTCATATTTGAATCACAGGAATAAGCTCTCTCTCTCTCTATATATATGTTATAATATGTTCACACAAAAATAGATTTTCAGATCACATAAATAAATAATAAATAAATAAATAAATAAATACATAAATACATAAATAAATAAATAAATAAATAAATAAATAAATAAATAAATAAATAAATAAATAAATAAATATGTTTTTAATTTATTTATATTTCATCAAATCAATTCAGCCCCAATTGGTGAGCAGAAGTGACTTTTCAAAATATCAGTATAGCAGTATGGTCATTGTTTGGTTGCTTGTTAAAAGATCTCAGCTAACATTTGTTCATAACTTTATTTTATAGTGGAGCACTATCCAGATTCAGTTATTTTATTTTGTTTATTACACACCATGAGAATTACAGCATGTCATTGCTATTAAATTATAGAAGGGCTCTGGATTTTGTATTATTTACCAGGACCCTATTGCCAGTCAGAGCTTATGTCTTACAAGAACACCAGCTGTTTCACTTTCAGGAACACCGTTCTGCTTTGAAGCTACACTGTAAAATCTCATGTAAATTTAATTATGCTAACTTGATGCTTTAACCTTCATAATAGAAGCCTCATCCCATTCTTCATGCCCTACAAGTATTCTGTATCAGTGAATCATTTTTTGAAAAAATTCTCACTGATTTCAGACAGAAGCAAACAGGTCTGCAATATAAATATGAGGGAAATATTCAGGATTTGAGTGTACCTTGAAATGAAAACTAAATAATAATTAAATCTACAACTTGTAAGTATAGCAAGTTTATAGGAAGTTTGAGTCATTTTAATATAATTAAAATCTTACATATTGATTCCCTAAAATAATTCACAACACACACGAATGTTTGCCACTCAAACAAGACCAAACAGTAATGCATCTGAAATTATTAGAAACAGTCAAAATGAATTCTACCAGGGTCTCTACATGCAGTTTAAATTAGTTCATCTCACCTGCCACACTAACCTGCCTAAGTCTTCAGGTAAGTTAGTAGATCACTGGTTATTTTGGCACATCACATCTTCATGAACTATATGTAGGCTGTGCCGGTCCGATAACAGAATATATTAGTTTATCGGTCTTGAGTCCTCTCATTTCCAGATGTTACAGGAGTTTAACAAGTGAGAGCACCGTTGTTTGACCATTGATGGTGAAGCTGTCCACAAAAACAGATCCATTTCATACTCTTACTTTTTTGAGAGAGTATGAAATTGTATTTTTGGGTAACTGCTTTCTGCATTGCAAGTCCCCATTTGAGCACATTATAAAACAACAACAACACATTACAACAATCTACTATTGTTTGTTTGACTGTTTTTTGTTGTCAGACAAAATGACAGATAGTTATATGGGCACAGGATATTAGAGAATGTCAATCAAACAGCCTCAAAGTTTATTAAAGTCTTTAAATCTATTAAAAGTATTCCTCACTTACACTGAATGACATTTACTTAGATCATTTAAGTATTGTTGACCTAACTGAATCTGTAATAAGAATAAAATCTGTTCCAATTAACACTCATTTACTGTTATTAACTCAGGAGACTATTTATATATTGACTATATTTATAAACATGATTATTGTTCATCATGCATACTTCATAGTTGGATCACACATTATATACTGTTCACCACAATTGTCACAATATAAACATTACTGAAATCCTCTGTAAATCCCAACAAAGACTATTATGTCTCCCAATGGTAATGCTGAGCAAAAACACACTCAATAACACTTCTTCATTTGACAATTTATATCCCCTATACAATCTAATGCAAAGCATGACGAAATCTAGAAACCTGCCAGTTTAAGTTAACAGTTTTGCTTAATTCAATCAAATTTTGAGTTCACATAACTAGTTAAGTATGAACCTTCTCATTAGAATTAACTCTCTTTATTTTTTTTCAATAAAAAATAAATTTCACTTTTCAGTGTTACTATTTCATGAGAATTGCGCTCTTATTTGCTCAATGGCATAAGAAGTACAATACACGCTTCTTACGTTTCCTGCTCTCTGCCTTCCGTTAGTGCTGTGTATCTGAATCTAATTTCATCCGGTAACCCAGTGCACAGTCTACCACAACCCTTCAACAGCCAGCTAATTGACTTCAGCCTGGTGAGATGCTCAGAGCAGGGAAAAAGCAGCAAATAGATTTACATTTCAGGGTTCAGCTACGGATAGTTGTGACAGCCTTTTACCTCCTCTTGACAGAAAGTTTGGCTTAAACTCACAAACCATATATCTCTAACAAAGAGCCATCTGTCGCCGCTCTCTCTCAGAGTGTAAGGGGATGAAGAGAAGATGATCTCGTCACACGCAAGCCGCCGAAACGCTTATTATGTAACTGCGGAGGGTCCACAGCTGCAGTGAATCTGTGTGCTCTGTAAACCTGAATGTCCTTCTTCATATTTCATCAGTCGACCTGTTATGAAACTGTGGAAACAGAGTTTTTCTGTAATGATCAGACTAACTTAAAGTAGGTTTTGTGATGCATTTTTTTATTTGACATTTTTTGCGGGAATATATGCAACAAAAATGGACAAAAGTAGCATTTTAAAACGATCAGTAAGACTTTTTTTTAAGTAACAATTAACACCATTTATTAATTGCTCATTACCTACCTATTATTAAGATAATACTGTTTATTAGCACTTTTTAAATAATGATTTTTACATTTCTAATTAATACCTAAACCTACTTACTTACTATTAATAAGCTGACAATTTGTAGTTTATTGAGCAAAAAGTTAATGGTTTGTAAATAGTGTGAAATGTACATTAAAATAAAGTATGACCAAATGTTCTTTTATTGTTTTGCCTTACAATTCACAGGCTAGTTTGTAAGGAGGTTTTGTGATTTTATTTTGATTTGATTTTAACATCAATATTTACAACAATAGAAATAGGTAGTAATTTAAAATGGTTGGTAACAATTTATTTTAAGTAACAATTCACACCATTTATTACTTGGATATTACCTGCATATTATTAAGATATTAACTGTTTATTAGCACTTTATAAAGTGTGATCTTTTTTTACATCCCTAATCCTACCCAATACCTAAACCCAACTGCTACCTTACTAACTATTAATGAGCTTAAAGTCTTAGTTAATTGTTTGTTAAAAGCATGAAGTGTATATTAAAATAAAGTTTGACCACATTTTCTTTTATTGTTTTTGCTATACAATGCTTAGGCTAATTTATTAATATTTATAATATTTTGTGATTTAATTTTTTTATTTTTTATGTTTTCTTATTTTATCATCAATACATACAACAAAAAGAGAAACAAGTAGTATTTAAAATGCTAGGTAACAATTTATTTTAAGTAACAATTCACTTAATTTATTACTTGCATGTTACCTATTATGAAGATATTAACTGATTATTTGCACTTTGTAAAGTGTGATCTCTTTTTTTTTTATATCCCTAATCCTACCCAATACCTAACCCAACCTTACCAACTATCAATGAGCTAAAAGTCTTAGTTAATGGTTTGTTAATAGCGTGAAGTGTATATTAAAATAAAGTATGGCCTAATGTTTTTTTACTGTTTTCGTCTTACAATGCTCAGGCTAATTTATAAAATTTTGTGATGTTTTTTTCTCATTTGCCAACTTTTAATACTAATGAATATACAACAAAAATGGAGGCAAGTGGCATTTTAAATGTTTGGTAAGGCTTTATTTTAAGTAGCAATTAACATAATTTATTTGCTTGCTTATTACATTCACACCATTAAATAATTGCTTATTACCTGCTAATTGTTAAGATATTAACTGTTTATTAGCACTTTAGAAAGTGTGAACTTTTTTCTGTAATCCTACCCAATACAACTACTACCTTACTTATTATAAATCATTAGTAGTTTATTGAGCTAAAAGCTAAAAGTTAATAGTTAATAGTCTAACTCGCATGCTAATTTAAAAGGTTTAGGGAAGTTTTTTTTTCTTATTTTTGCACCTTTTGCATGAATATATACAACAAAAAGGTAAGCAAGTGGCATTTTAAAATGTTAAGTAACACTTTAGTTTAAGTAACAATTCACACTGTTACTTGCTTATTATCTGCCAATTATTAAGATTTTCTTAAAGTAGGATTTTTTTTGAATATCCCTAGTCCTTCCACGTAAACCGAACTACCTTACTATTAATTGTTATTATTACCTTAATAATAACTATTAATAAACGGCTAATTAGTGGTTTATTGAGCTAAAAGTCTTAGTTAATAGTTTGTCAATAGCGTAAAT
Source organism: Danio rerio (assembly GCF_052040795.2). Taxonomy (NCBI): domain Eukaryota; kingdom Metazoa; phylum Chordata; class Actinopteri; order Cypriniformes; family Danionidae; genus Danio; species Danio rerio. The sequence continues at coordinate 37,266,237 of NC_141022.1, read as the reverse complement.
TGTACATCAAAATAAGTGTGATCAAATGATTATTATTATTATTATTATTATTAATTAATTAATTAATTAATACTCAGTTAATTAATTAATTTATTTATTTAATTTTGGTTTTACAATGCCCAGGATAATTTACAAGGTGATTTTATAATGCTTTACATGAACATAAACAACAACAACAACAAAAATAAAAGCATGTGTCAATTTAAATGTTCATTTATTGTTTCTGTCTGACAGTTAATGAAACTCGGTCCCTTGAGGAAGTGAAACATGATCAAGCTGCTGAGCTGAGCTGAGTTGAGTTGAGCCGGAGTAAGTTTGACATATTAGGAGTCAATTAGCTGAATTATTGCATTTCGCCTGGCGCAGATGATCCCGCTGGAAATGTATCTGGAAAAACTCTGCTCCTATTATTTGCTTAAAGCTCAAATTACAGGAGCAGCCTTCCTCCATGGTCTTTAGATCTTGCCAGATAAGGAAAATCATTCGTAGGAGTGTGATCCGTACAGATGACTGCATTTTCTGTAAGCCGCAGAGTCTTCGGAAGCGCCCTTGGTCTTAAGGGGCTTAACTCCGGTTCCTGCTGAACTGAGCCAGTGCTAAATACATCAACTGTTATCAGCTCAGTAGGCACAGGAGGTTGAACCCAGTGCTGAACCTCACACTGACTTCTGCTTTCCTTCTGACTTGTATCAGAGCTGGATTACAGATTGATTGATATCAAATACAACAGTGCTTTATCAGAGTCTAGCATTAGTGCAATACATCATTTTTAAACGAAAGTAAAATGTAGTATACATTGTAAAAAATGCTGGGTTCAACACAATTCCTTCATGTTGTCTTAAAACAAATCGATTACGTTAACTTTATGGTATTGCAAATTTAAGTTGAACGAAAATAAAACAATTAAATTGTCCAAAAAAATGTAAGAACTGTGTTGTTTCAACTCAATTTAAATAAGTAGTTTTGAACAAGCAGCAAAAGTCATTTTTGAGTGTATAGAACAAAAAAGAAATATAAGAAAAAATACACAAAACTATATATAAAAACTCACAGTTGGCAAGAACTAAATTACTGAAACAAAAATAAAAGTCAAGCATAGAAGATAAGAAATAATGCCATTTGTAAATTTGCTTAAAAATATGCCTGTAGTTTTCTACAGACAAAAAGGTTAAACTAATGTGTTTGCTACTTTTATACTTTTTAAAAAAAGTAAAATCACTGTCGATTCAGATAATGCTCTTTTCCTTTTCTTCCATGTGTTTGAAATATTGCGAATAGTTTCATCGCATTAATGTGGCTCTGCCATCTTCCTTTCTGTCTGTTCCTGCGTTCTCTCATTGCGTTCACCTTTTACATGAATATATGCAACAAAAATGGATGCGCGTGTTATTTTTCAAAATGTTTGGTAACACTTTAGTTAAAGTAGCAATTTACACCATGTTTTACTTGCTTATTAGCTGCCTATTATTAAGATATTAACTGTTTATTAGCACTTTATAAAGTATTATTTTTACATCTCCTAAACTCAACTACTACCTTACTAATTAGTAAACTGAAAATTAGTAGTTTATAGAGCTAAACTACTGAAACAAAAATAAAAGTCAAGCATAAGATAGGAAATAAAAATTTATTTAAATTATGAACTCAAATTTCAGTAGTTTGTTATTTATTTATTTTATTTAGTTCACCTTTTTGTTATTACAAATATTTTAGCATGGGTTTAAAAAATTTGATGTATCTGCCTTGAAATTTATACATTTTATTAAATATGCCTGTAGCTTTCCACTAGAACATTATATGATTATCATTTCTTGTCGGCGTAGTCCCTTTATTAATTCGGGGTCGCCTCAGCAGAATGAACTGGCAACTTATCCAGCAAGTTTTTACGCAGCGGATGCCCTTCCAGCCGCAACCCATCTCTGGGAAACATCCACACACTCATTCATACACACACTCGTACACTACGGACAATTTAGCCTACCCAATTGACCCGTATCACGTCTTTGGACTGTGAGGGAAAGCGGAGGACCCGGAGGAAACCCACGTGATTGCAGGGAGAACATGCAAACTCCGCACAGAAATGCCAACTGAGCCGAGCCGAGGTTCGAACCAGCGACCTACCAACTACGCCACTGCGTCGCCCATTATATGATTATCTACAGATTTTTTTCTATATTAGTTAACTCACAAATTATTTATTAATCACTTTATGTAGTTCGAATGCAGTATGCTGCTAACCAAAGTTGGATAAAGTTTCAAAAGTAATATATATTTCAATCTTAAGCCTATATTTTAAAACATAAAGATAAATAAACAACAAAAAATAACAACAAATACTTTTACATTATACTTTTGTTAAAAAGTAACTAAAACACATACTTGCAGTGTTGGGGAAAGTTACTTTACAAAGTAATCCATTACAATATTGAGTTACTCTCAAAAAATTGACTAGTTGCTTTACTTAGTTACTTTTTATGGTAAGCAATGCATTCCGTTACTTTTACATTACTTTTTCTCGTAGCACTTTATTTTGATGGTCTATTTGAGTATTAGTAGACTGTCTGCTTAATATCTGCTGATACCGCTTCTTCAACAGACATTTAGCTGACTATAAGAAACTTTGCAAGTACATGTCAACTTACACTATCCCTAACCCCAACCCCAACCTAACAGTCTACTTAAAATCTAATGAGAATTAGTTGGCATGTAGATGCAATGTGACTTAGATTCAACAAAAGGACCATCAAAATAAAGTGTGACTCTTTTTCTGACCTGTCTGAGGCTTGATCTCTTTCAGAACTTGCAGGTTTATTTTTCTTCTTCTTTTTTTTAAATATAGAAAATCTGCAGTTAACAACACACTGTATAACCTTCATTAACCTTAAAAAAAAACATTAAAAATGAATGTAGAATAAAGTTGTATTTCAAGAACTTCCTGAGCCAAGAGATCTACATGCCATATATACAGATTAGTTAAAGTGGAAAGTTTAAAGCAATTTAAAGCATTTTTTTTTATTAAAAAGTAAATTCACTGTCCATTCAGGTAATCCAATTTCCCTTTCTTCTATGTGTTTAAAATAATGAGAATTCTTCCATCCCAGAAATGTCAGGTTCTGCCATCTTCCTTTCTGTTTGTTCCTGCATTCTCTCATTGCGTGCGAGATTTAACGTGACTATGTTCATTTTAATTCAGCATTTTTTTTTAAAAAGCGAGTTCACTAAACTAAAAACTCGCTTTACATTATTAAAAAGGTAACTAGATTATTATTACTTAATTTTGAAAAGCATTGCGTTACATAACTTGAGGTACTTGTAATGCGTCACCCCCAACACTGGTTATTTGTTTGAAAAAAAAAGACACTATAAATAAACACTGTAATCTATGCAATGTTTATTGTTTGTTTATGTTAGTAAATGTATCATCTAACATTAACTTATACAACCTTATTGTAAAGTGTTACTGACACATTTGTGTTCAAAAAGAAAGCAAAAAAACTGATAGAAAAAAGGGCACCTTCGATGCAGTATAAGTCTCTTTTGCAGGAAATTGTCGAATCTGCTTTATTATCAATATAATTTTTTAAAGCATATGGCCTTTTGGATATATATATATATATATATATATATATATATATATATATATATATATATATATATATATATATATATATATATATATATATATATTGCATGTAGTACAGCACTAACTGACAGAAACGTAAAGGGAGGAAGTTCCGTACTGTCTCTGCTCCATTCATTTATGTTGAATAGTGTTCTGGCTCAAAGCCAACTTGACCAGACCACCCTGTCTGACGGGGCGGGTGGGACGGAGGATTACACTCTGAGTTCTTTCCCTGGCGGGTCATTTCCCGTAGTTCCTCTGGATCAGGTTTGTGTCCTTTTCCGGTTTTGCTCTAACATGGCCAACCGTCATGTTTGTGTTCTCACCTCCTGGCTGATTTCGAGTGCGGGCCTCAGAGGAGCGGAACTTAGCCACTGTGAACATAGGATATCCGAGATCTGTTCACAGAGTGAGCTAAGTCCTGCACCTCACGAAACTTCAGCAGACATCATATCCAGATGCTCTCCAAATCATTGGCCATATTAGCTTTGAATTTAATGCCACAAATCTTCATCGTAACAACATTGTGTATGTCTTTGACTCAGCAAAAAGTATGTCTAGAACATGATTTTTTTGGCTTAAAAAATTGTAAGATGTATTTATCCAAATAGCTCTATACACAAACAAAATATAAACTCAATATACATACGCTTTGTTTCTTCAACTTTGAGCACTTTTATATCACATCTTTGATTTTTTTGCTGATAAATACTGTAAGTATATATATATATATATATATATATATATATATATATATGAAAAAACAAAATAAATAAACAAACATTACCCATTTTTGAGTGGGGATACAAGTGTGAAGATGCTAAGCATATTCTAAGGAAAAAGGTTTGTTTTAATTGCAATGTTGTATAATTTATTCAAATTTATTTAATGATTTTGTATGAATAATTTTAGAATTTCCAAAATTTTTAGATTAACAGAACTCTAGTAAAATTAAAATAAAATAATTTATTTAAATAAAATTTGTTATTTGTCTTTTATTTTTTAGATTTGCATTTATTTATTGCTATAAAATGCTAATTTTAATCCTTTTTTTTTTGCTTATTACTATATAACTAAATTTGTTTTAAAAAAATATTTTAAAAAAATTATTTGCACATTCTTGATTCTTTACCCCAAAACACTTCCATGGCCCTGGCAAACTTTTCTTTTTAAAGTTATTTCTATCACATTAATTTCCAACAAAGAAAACACATCATGTTAAACACATTGTGTTATTTATGATGTTGTGAAACTCTTACTGTAACCCCTTTCTATTGGGCTTGCAAATACACACTATAGAACAAAGTCTGTATAAAGACATCATTAATAAAAGTGTACAAAATGCGATTTTTATTTTGAAAGATTATTTCTAGACAAAAGTGATCATTGTTAAGGAAACATCTGTAAAATATTGTCATTATTTTCTGTCATTATGGCAAAGATAAATTAAATCAGTTATAAGAGATAAGTTATTAAAACTATTATATTCAAAAATGTCATCAACTTGGAATTATAAGTTTCTCTCTGCGTTCTAAATGTTTTTGAGATATTCAGCTTCAAAGTTTTTGCATTCCATAACAAAACTGTTTTCCCTATTGTGGATTTTCTGTGAAATTTCTTTTTTTAATGTTCCCAAATACTATTTCCTATAATATTTTTTCTTCAGAGAAAAGTCTTATTTCATATATAAATTACATACATTTATTTAACAAAAAATAAACAAAAAATGATTGTGTCACATTAAACAAAACACTTTTTAGGGGTAAATTATACATCTGTGAATAAAAACAATTAAATTGTTCAACTTTAAGACTTAAAAAATCCTCAGTGTTTTCTGGCATCTGTTTTTCCCCCTTTTGCATTGATGTTCCTATAAAGAACACTATATCCTCTACTTAATGAATCCATTATCACATTTTTTCCTCACACGTCTAAAGCAGTGTGGCGCCATTTCCAGAAATTACCACGTGTTTTGCCCATTTCAAAGACAGCCTCAGCTGTCAAAGCCACAGCTTTTTATATTAACACTACATTAGACCACATATGACTGTATGGCACAATATGCTCATATCCAGTTTCCTAAAACCGCAGTCAAAAAAGAGAGAGCCAGTGTTTATGCAATGGACAAAAAGTGGCAAAACAAGCCAGACCTACATATATGAGGTTTTCTAATCCGGTGTGTTTCAGCCTTCAGTTACGGTTCATTTTGGGGGTATTGTTTCAATCCATTCTCTTCAAATCAGATTTGACCACTTCATCCATCAGACTCGACTATAACAGAGACTTTCCTGGAGTAAACAGTTCACAGCTGGTTGGAAATCCCTGGCAATGTGATTTTATGATATAATCCCAAATCACTCTGCCAGGAATCCCTCCAGCTGGTCCATTGATGAGATGACCATAGGAGAAAGGAGGAAAAAAAAGGTAAACGTAAGTGACACACGCCGCTGTGTTGTTGCACGTCTCCTGTTTCACAGGGATAATTTGCCCAGAATCACTCAGACTCTTGAGAAAACAAACTCTGAATGGAGCCATAGTGTTTTCTGTTTACATGACCCTGGCTTCTCTGTGAGCACCTTGACATTAGATTCCGTTGACAAGATTTGTCCACTCGCTAGCAAATTGTTACCATCTTTAGCCAAGTATGATCCACACATCAAAGGGTTTACCCTGTTAAACGGGGCTCATCGTGCGGAATGAGTGTATCATATCAAGTGACTGGCATAATGAGAAACACAGAAAATTGTCAGGGTCACTGCATGGGCTACATAATAGAGTTGATTTTCCGCATGAATCATCAGGGCTGTTGTTTGGTGTCTGTGGCTCACGACATGGGGCCGTGATTGCGATCGGCCTCTGCTCCTCCTCTCCAGTCCGTGGAGATGTTGCGATTTTTCATCTCCGTGACTGTAGCCAGAAACTAATTGCGTTAGAGGCCACATTAAAAGCCAGAAGCCAGTTGTCTGAACCAAATGCAAATGGATGTTTCTTTTTGTTTTTACTAAGAGCTGTTTTCTCTGCCAGTTCTTAGCTGGTGCCTTTATTACTGGGTTATGAGTGTCTATTATGAGGGGGTGTGTGTCATATTGGCGACTGCGTGTGAAATTTGCTGTGTGACCTAAAATGAAAGAAAGAACGTGTTGCTCTATCCTTAGACAATTGCTCTTTTGATTTCTCCTTCAATGAGGGTGTTTGTGAGTCTCTGATTTAGAAGCATTTTCTCATGACGGTAAACTCACCCAAGTCTGCTTATTTGAGATTATCTCCAGACGGGCATTACAGAAAGGATCTGGAAAAAAAAGGAGAGAGGGAGAGATACTTTTTGAATGTCCTTCTTTATCTTTGAATGATGGATGTTATGATGTAGGCTGTGGAAATTGTTTTGTGTTTCGTGCACAAAACCCACGTGATTGTAAATAGCAAGTTTTGAGAGACTATAGTGCTGTTTATTACACTTTGTGTATATTTATATATATATATATATATATATATATATATATATATATATATATATATATATATATATATATATATATATATATATATATTTTTTTTTTTTTTTTTTTTGAGTTTCTGATACAGTCAGCACGTCTCAATGTGCTATGGAAAACATTTACACTGCAAAACCTAATAAAGAAAATAGAATATATCATCGCTATTAACCTTCTAAAGGTGCTTCAAGTGTCTTGTTGAGTGCAAAATATATTATTTGAAGCATCTTCAGAAGTTGCTTTATAAAATGTGGGTTTTATATTTATATATTTTGTATTCAAAGAAACATATTAAATGCCACCCACTGGATAATGTTTCAAATGAAAGTATGGCAAAAGTTTTGGGGAATAATGTTTCATCATAATTCAGTGTAACATATATATTTTCATAGAAGTGACACAATGTAATTATTCTGACCTGAACCTATTAAATGATTTACAAGAATGAGTGATCAAACAGTCTTAATCATAATAATAATATTATACAGCATAATTGTAATATACATATACCTGTATAAAAAAGAAGACATTGTCTGGTAAATCTGTTTTCTCTGGATAAAATTATAACATTTAAAATAAAAAATAATAATATTTCTAAAAAATATATTGTTTATTTTATTCTATACATGTTTTAAAACATTTCTTCTAAATAAAAAATAGTAATTTATTTGTTTATTTGTTTGTTTATTCATTAATTTATTTATCTGTTTATTTGTTTAGAAATGCTTGTATTTATTTGGCAGACAAAGACATTTGTCTTCATTGGTTGTTACTGGAATCCAGTTTATTCCACCAAATTTCTTTTTCATAACTCTTTTGGTGTTGAAAACATTGGTATAGTATTGTCTAGAAAGTAATGTGATGTCTAAAAACATATTTGTTATTCTTGTCCAAAATGTTTCTGCTACATTTGGAGGAAATATTATAAAACCTTTATAAAATTAACCCAATTATTTGAAGAGGTGTCTGTGTCTATACAGCATATGCATCATATTTCTGTGTAAAACCTAAATAATGTTTAACTTTTTATTTACAGTAAGGGTGCCTTCACTTGTTAAACACTAAAAAAACACTGGGCTATGGCCTTCATTCTGGACATTAAATTTGGTTTGAAACATTTGCTAATGTTGTTATCCTTTTGTATCTTTTTTTTTTTTTCATTTCAGGTATAAAATTCTTTCCAACTTGCATGGATCATTAAGCATGTCATTCTTATTAAACATGATTACTCTATTTATAATGATTTTTAGGCAAAAAAAAATGCTCTTCATACATATTTATGCATATGTTCCTATTTTTATTTTAAATACAACATCATAAAATCTGTACATTGATGCAAACAATTTGAATTTTGTATCTATTTTTATCTAGTGTTCAACCTTTTATTATTTATTAAAACAGGTGCTTTAGAGAGACTATAGTGAGACACTCAGTTATAAAACACTTCCATCATTAAATGACATTCACAGGTCTTGAAATTAATTTATTTGTCATTCAAGCGAGAGCTATTAGTCAGACTAAGTTTAGTTAAGCTCACTGACCGAGCGCTCATTCAGAAGCTTCAAGGTTTCAAGTGGGGAAAATTGTGTTTTCCATTTCTCCTTGACAGCTTAATAAGTGTAACTTAGTTGAGTTCCCGAGTAAAAGCTCAGTAAAACCAAATAATTGTCACATCGCTTTTGAAAGGACTTTTGAAAGCGCCTCATCAGTTGTAGACAATTAAAGACTTGTTCAATTCAAGTTCAATTGTACGATCTAATCAGAAAATGAACAAGTGCTATTTAATGAACGGATGTGGATCTGTAAAACTCTAAATGAATGAAATATAAATATTTCATTATCATAAATGATTTTAAATTATAAAGGACTTAAATGAGCTCAGCATAAAGGCTCTGGAAATGGGTGACTCATAACGTAATGTGTTTTCATGCGAACAAAAGTCAAACAGGGGAGAGTTTAGGGAAAAAAAAGAAGAAACTCTTGACATGTTTTTTGTAGTTTTAACTTACTGCGAGATAAATGGACAAATAACATCTTGCTATCGTTTTTTTCATAGTGTGAATGAAGATATCAGTTTCAGCAACGTTGTTGAAAAAACACACTTTTGGGATTTTAGTGACAGGCTTGCGGGCTCTTATAAAGTCTATCATCTCTTCGCCTTGAGCTGTTGCAGCATGCCCCTGAAATTACGGCAATTGAGACCAGCTCTGGCACCTTGTATTTTCTCCCTGCATCTAGTATTTGACACTCTGTTATGCCCCTGGCAGACAATCACAGGACTTGTGCTTCATGTCTGAAATAATGCCAGCTCCCCTCTCCCCATGATTACACATGATTTTCACAGTCTCAGCTGTTATGGCTAGACGGCCCGGGACACACGTGATCGCTCTGGCTCGCTCTGACGCCATTGCCTCGTCCTGGCGGGGAGGAAAGACTCATGCGGACAAAGGGAGCATTGCATGTTGGGAAGTGGGTGGGCGGGTTTCCCAAGCTGATGCTGCAGATAAAGTTGACCGTGTGCCTGGTGTGTGTGGAAAAGGCCCTTTGGCAACTTTTTGCTAAAGTTTAGAGAATGGAATTGGGATGCAAAACTGATGGCAAAGGTGCAGGATTCGTAAATGTGAAAGTGCATTGGACAATAATCTATACGAACACGTAATTGGCTAGCAAAAAGGAGACAGACTGTCCCCCAAAGCTTTACGTATCAAATCTGTCATTGAATTTTTGGTCGATGTGGCTCTAGGTTGACTCATGATGGACATATTCTGGAATTAATAAGGCATATCAGAGATTTCGCATCCAAAATGATGGTCACCTCCCTTCCAGGATTCTGTTACCACATTGCAATTACTTTAAATGTACTCGGAATACTTGTTGGTGACTTCAAGCAAGCTGTAACCCATTTGTGGTATCATTAAGCATTATTTTAATATGAAACAGGAAAGGTCAAGGTTTTGATTTACTGTAAATAATAAAACCACATGTTGTTTTTCAGTTTTTAAAATTGCATACTTGCATTATAAGTTCAAAATATAGAAAACAAGGACAATAAGGTTTAGTATATGAACAATATACAGTTGAAGTCAGAATTTTTAGCTTTAGAATTTAAAGAATTAACTTTGTTAATTAGGTCAACTAGGCAAGTAAGGGTAAATCGGCAGGTTATTGTATAACAATGATTTGTTCTGTAGACTATTGAAAAAATAGCTTAATGGGGCTAATAATATTTACATTAATATGTTTATAAAAAAAATAAAAAAAAACTGCTTTCATTCTACGGCGAAATAAAACAAATAAGACTTTCTCCAGAAGAAAAAATATTATCAGACACACTGTAAAAATTTCCTTGGTCTGTTAAACATAATCTGGGAAATATTTTAAAAAGAAAAAAACAAATCAAAGGGGGTTTAATAATTCTGACTTCAACTGTATGTATTTTTGTATTTGTTAATCTTTATCTTTCAGTTTGGTAATAAAATGTGATTGTTTATTGCTTCTCAATTCTGAAAATTATAGTAAGTTATTAGTAAGTTATTAGTAAGTGAACAAATGAACCTTAATTAATTAGATAATTATTAAAAGTCAATTCTGTAGCAGTATTGTTCATTGTTAGTTCATCTAAAATTGTCTAATTATAAATTTAATGTAACAGTTTAACAGTTTTCATCAAATTTGTGTTATCAAAACATTGTGGTCAACATATTTAGCCTATAATTATTAAAGCATTTTTAAGTTCTTCAATCTCTTGCAATGTTTTTTAAATTATTATTTATTTATGCTATTTGATTTTGGAAGAAGAAAAAAAATATATATGGGTTTTATTTGTAAAAAACTGGTTATCTTGCTATATTATAACACACTTTTTTTAAAGTACTAGTTACTGTGCAAAATTATACTACACTGTAAAAAAAAAAATCCATAATTGTACGTTTTTTTCCGGCAGCTGGGGTGCCAGAAAAAAAAGTTAAATATCGGCCGATAAATTACCGAATTTTACTGTAAAAAACAGATGTTAAATTACTGAAATTAACCAGAAATTTACAATTAATAAAATTTATGTGATATATGTCTGTTTTACTATGGTAATTTTTTGTAATTTAATAGCCTTTATTCAATGTCAATGGTTACAGGTTTTCAAAAATTTTCAAAAGTAGTTGCTTTGTGTTGAACAGAAAAAAGAAACTCTAACTGCTTTGTGACAAGTGAACTATCACTTTAATAATCTTCATTTTTTTTACATTTAATATGTAGTGTTAAATAATTGAATACTAACATGAACAATTGTTTTTTTTTTCCTAAGTAACATTAACAAAGACTAATAAATGAATTTAACAAAGACTTTGCTTACTTTAGCATTAACTAATGTTACCAAACAAGACCTTATTGGAAAAAGTGAGTGGAAAAAATATTACTGCGCACGGTTGAATTATTAATGACCACTATTATTATGTAATTGTAAGCCCTTAAAATGCTTATCCAGCTTATTTCCCATTTAATCTTTTTGAGTCAAAAGGTAATCTTACAAGCATAGATTAACATGCTCAAAGGAATTTATTACAGTCTGTCACGGACGGTTTACATTTTCCCTCCAGAGGGACCACATCTAAAAAAACAACAACAAAAAAGTAATCACACCGAGGCTGAACCGCATTTGCCAGAGTACTTTCAAAGGCACTCTTAATTAACTAAAATATCTAACAGACCTTCAACTCAAGGATCTGCCGCATAATAACTTTGACAATTATTTACTATACAGTGTAAGCTGTAGAACTTCAAAAACGCAATCTCAGAGGACACAAGAAAATGATCAGAGTCGAACTAAATGAAAACCTGGTTGCATAAGCTTAATACAGCCCTTGAATAAAGGCACAATGTCCTATGAAAGGACAAGAAAACACAGGTTTCAATAGACTTGCTGAACAAGAGACAGCGAGGCTCTGCTTTAATGTGTTCCATGACTCTGAAAATATACTGAATATTGTAGAATACAGTGTCCTGTTAGTGTCAAAAAAAGCTTGCCTTTGAAAAAAGAACACAAGGTTATTGGTAGTTAAAATAATAATACCCATCTAATATCGGATTTTTGGCTAATTAATGTGCTGATTAGCAGCACAGAGACAAGTAGCTCCAGCACTGCTTTCCCACGCATAAATGAAGGTAGGGAAAATTTGGGGACTTTATTGGACTTGGAAAAATGCAATAAAATCTCTCTCCCTGAATGCACCCATCTGTTGGACCTTAGAAGACTTCCTGTAAACAAGTCGTAGAGAACAAAACCTCTCACACCAGGTCTTTACCCATAATTAGCCTTTCATCTTTATTTTCCTCTTTTCTTTTTGTCTTGCTGTCTGCCTTCTGTCTTCTGCTCTCGCTCACATTATCGCTGTGACACTTAGCAGGGCCCTTGAAGAATTATTACGATGATGAGGATGTCTAATTTCATAGATTTATCTCGAATGCCGCTGTTTTACGCCTCAGATCTTAAGAGATAAGCGATTAGTCACTCGATATCTCAGAGAAGTCTGGTGCGAATGTATAAAATGTGATTATGTAAGAATTTTCCTAATGCGGACGTCTGTTATGATACAGTTTAATTTAAGTAATGTGGATAAATCCTTATTTGTGTGCTTCCTACACTTTGCAACTGATTAATATTGATTTAGTAGTCTGCCATTGTGTCTATGGAGAAAATTAAAGGGGTAGTCCACCCAAAAATAAGAATTACCTCATCATTTATTCTCCATCTGAAGGTTTTAAACCTTTATGAGCGTCTTCTTTTTGTTGAACTCAAAAAGTAGATATTTTGAAGAATGCTGGTAGCTGTTAGCCATTGACTTTCATAGTAGGAAAAAAGTACTGTGGAAGTCAATGGGTACCATTGTTTTTTATAATAGCTTCTTTTGTTTTTAACTGAATAAAGAAAACCAAAAATGATTTAAACAAGTGAAGTGTGACTAAATGATGTCAGATTTTTAATTTATGGGTTAGAAACTGCGTATTTTTAAAAATAAAATTCAGAGTTTCTCTGAATTCACAATTTTCTAATGCTTTATTATGCGAATTACGGATTACATTACCTCTAATTTTAGCATAGAATGTCCTTAGTGCATAAAAGGACCACTGGTGTAATATTAATGAAGAATTTCCCCGTTGCGCTTGTCTGTTGTGATACATTTTCATTTGGGTAATGTCTCAGTAATGTCGGTAATTCCTTATTTTGTGCTTCCTACATTTTGCAGCTAATTAACATGACTTTTCTTAGGCTGCCATTGTTGAGGAAATTAGTAATGAATCCTAACCTGATTTTCTAACCAGATATGAGCCGTTATGATGTAATTTCCCTTCCCCCCTCATAATTTGTTTGCGTGCATCATGTGCCATTTCCTTTGCTCTGCTCTTGTAGGCTTTCGGCTGACTGGAAGGGGCATTTTTTTTTACATACAGTTGCCCATTTACTGGTAGCAAGGCAACACAGGCAGTTTTGTATAAGTTGAATTCCTCCAAATTCCCCCTGTTGCTTGTAATTTACCACAGTAAAACGGCTGCAAGATTACAGGGTTTGCATCCCAATTTTATTTGACTTACTGTTAGGTTTAATTACTCTGAAAATTAAAGAAAATGTCACAGTGATGACTGAAACTGCTTTGCTAGGCACGCATAGATCGTTTACAGTTGGTTTATTGTACATGTACTGTATATGTAATTTTGACTTTTAAAATCAAGGCCGCATGGTATTAAAATGAAACCAAACTCACGCTGACGGAACGCATGCTTCCAAGCGCATACAGCTTATGGATTAGTTTCTATCTTTTTTTGTGTAGAATCATTTTTGTGATTATTTATATATATTTTAAGAATAAAATGTAGATCCTTATAAGTGCATATTTTATTCAAAAAAGTTTAAGACAAAACATACTTTTTTGTCTGCATTAAACTAAATTGATAAAAGTGATTTAATAATAATAGAAAGAATATTAAATGCATGGTCAATTTTTTGTGATATTAAAATATTACAATATGGGTGAAATATTGCTCCGTCATTCTTCAGTGTAAATGTAAAATGAAACAATATGCTATTCTGACTTGTAAATGTTAAACATAGAAAAGGATATATATCATACTAATATGAATTATATTTTAAGTTATTGATCTTACATGGATAGTTTTAAATGTTTTGATATAAGCTCATTTACAATAAAATGAATTTTACAATGACATGTTTTTATTTTGTAAATCATTAAAAATGTATGATAGTAAATTTGTCAGCAGCTCATTGAAAATGTTACTCATTTGTTCGTATATGCACATTTGTATTAGGAAAATAACGTGCTAAATTTATATAATACATACAAACTTTAAATATACAGTACATCAGATCCTTTCTCATCACATATATACATTTTTACCGATCAACAAGCTACTTTAGATACTGTATTTTTACAAATGTTCTTTAAAGAGTGTAGATTTTAGATTTAGCACTGTGACGGATGTGAAGAAGCAGTCATAGGCCCAGTGCACTGAACCTCAGCCCCACTGTTGTTCTAATCACGTCAGTGATGTCAGGTGGAAAAGATGGCTTACTTCCTCTCCCTCTGCCAAGACTCAATTGAGAGAGGCAAAAGTAGCAAGACAAAACACATGCTCAGAGTCTCTTAATCATGACTGTCCAGAGTCCCGGAATGAAATTACATACAAGGTCTTCCGCTGTCTTATATCTCAGTAAACACAGTATACGGGAAATTTCTTTTGGAATATTTTACTATAAACCTTGATGTTTTTGTTTCAATTTGAATTATTACTTTTAGACATTATCTCTATAGCAGACCTTTAAAATAATAAAATAATAATGATTAAGAAAAATGATTAGGTTAGCTGCTTTATTTTTTTTAATACACAAAGCTTTAACATATTGTTTGTAGCATCAACAGAGCCTGCCAGATTTTAAACACAATATAAATCCAGTTATGGGTGTCTAAATTGTGTCATATAAATACATTGTTTAACCATGCTTAAAATAAATTCATTAAAAAAAAATCCTTGATGTCAATGAAGCTTAATGTTATTATAAAACTGTGTTTTTTTGTTTTGTTTTTTTTGCTGTATGTGGGGTTAAATACAGGTTCCAGAATTAAAATCTCATTCCAAGTACAATAAACACAGGCCCATAAACGTCTCCCGCCACATTGTAATGAGCGGCAATATCTGATATCTGAAAAAACTATTTAAAGGCAGCGAGAAATGCCACATTTACTTTTACATTTATGCCACGTTTACCTCTGTTCTCTAATTTTGTAATCATGCAAAAGCCAAAAATATAATTGTTCTGTTTTTCTTTTTGGCAGATATCTGTTCACATGTGTACTAGAGATTTCAGTCATAGATTTCCATGTCCTCTGTATTCGACAATGAATGCCATTGTTTGTGATTTTTCCAACAATACTGTTTTATTGTTACAAAACTGGCAAGCTGAAATGGTGTTTCATGCTTTCTTTGTGATTTTTAAATGTAAGTGTTCATGCTAAAACACTCAGAACAGGTGAAAAATCATACACAATACCGTATGCAGACAAAGAGAGAACACAACAGCCTCAAGGTTCAAGTCTATTGAGCATAATCCAAAAGATCGGGTCAAGGAAATCCAAAGGCAGATGAATACAATCATTCGACAAAATATAAACGCAACTGATTTGTTGAAAGTTACCAAACTGCTGCATCCCAAAATGAAAGAAAAACAAAATCAAACTTCTTTTCTTTACTCACAATTAAGCCGAAGTGACTCGCACTCTCAGAGTTGAAATAAACCAAGACTGGCACTGTTGTGGCCTTGTGTGGCCGTTGTGATCCTCACTGCCATACAGAGCGTCCATACATTCAGAGACTGATCCTGAGCAAAGCTCTGCTCCACACTCCTCCTCTAGACAGACTCAGGAACTGAAACGGAGGCGTACACATCATTCAGAAGTTTGTCTTTGAAAACCACACCCATCCCAGAGAACTGAGAGAGAAGGGGAGAGACTGCCTTTTTCCTTAAATAACACCAGAGAGGGGAGGAAACTTGTGTTTTAGCCTCAAAACAAGCCTCCAAGAATCAGGCAGGAGGCTGTGTTTGGAAAATAAAAAGGAAACAGAAAGTTTGGGATATCTGAGGTCATACGGGAAGTTTCATTTAATGACAGGGAGACCCTTAAAATAAAGCCACATTGGGGGAAATTATTTTACACAGTCCCGATGAAGGCTTTCCTTTGATTTCCCAATAGATTTGGATTTTATTGTCATTCACATGCAAGCATTCTCAAGATATCAATCTCACACACTTGACAGCATATTATCTATAATTATTCTGTCTTAAATCATGCCCCAAATG
Organism: Danio rerio; assembly: GCF_052040795.2. Taxonomy (NCBI): domain Eukaryota; kingdom Metazoa; phylum Chordata; class Actinopteri; order Cypriniformes; family Danionidae; genus Danio; species Danio rerio. The sequence continues at coordinate 37,249,760 of NC_141022.1, read as the reverse complement.
AGAGCAGTTTTAAACCTGTACGAGTAATGTTCTTTATGTTTAATGACCGGCTCGTGTTTACAGCATAACTGTTTGTGTTGCTAGGGAACTGGCTTCTACGTTATCATCTTAATCCAATCAGTCTCAATCATAGCCCACTTGCACCGAAACTAGATACCGCATATCCACATCCATCAATACTTGTTGTTGAGCTGTAAGTCATTTATAGCAGCAATTCACAACTGCACTCTGATTTTACACTGGACATCATGTGGCAGCCAAACTTATTACCAAATTGAATTTCAGTATATTAGGCTTCTGGCAGCTAATAATTCACTGCGTAAGATTCATTGTGTTTGGCACAAACCATACTCTCACTGCAAATTAACCCCTGTTTTAAGTGTTCTGTGTCGTTTATATTTACTCTGCACATGTTTTGTTCGCAGTTTGAGTATTAGGGCATCTCACGCAACCTGTTTATGTTGACATCTGCCTAATTTGCCTAGTGACAGATTTGCTGATGAATACAGTTGTTTAATTGGAAGATAACAACAAACAAAGCGTTTGCTCGTTTGTTTAAAAGCTCTGTTACTATTGAACTTTTTTCTGTCAAACCTGTCATACTGTAGGTGTTTTTTTGTTTTTTTTGCTCCATCAATAGCATATCTATTAGTGTCAAGGGCTGATAACCACAAGATTAGAATAAACATTTAGGAGCCAAATACGTTATTTCCCTTAAGAGTCACTATGAACAATGGCTCTCCATATTTAGTTTTAATAATGTTGTCATTTTACACTGTGATATGCTTGGTTATTTTAATATCGTATTTTGGTGAAAATTTCCCAACTTAGGGTAAAAAAAAACACATTTTTTTTGTGATAAACCTCATAGGGTTTCTGACATACGTTTTGTAAGAATATGTTTGCCTGTTTTGCATTACAATCTGACCTCAGATTTCCTAAAATTATTTTTTATTACTTGTTTATTATTGACCCTGTAGTTATTAAAAACAAGTGCTCGTTCAAAATTGTATTATATTTAAAATGATGAAAAACATCTTGCTGACAAATGAGTATAGCTTAGTGAAATATTTGGGTTACACTTTATGATAAGGTTGTATTATTTTATTTTAGTTACTGTATATACCAGTGGTTTTTAATTTCGGTCCTCGAGCCCCCTCACCCTGCATATGTTTTGCATATTCTTACTTCTCAACACACCTGATTCAGATCATCCACTTGTTAACAGAGAAATCCATTAAATGATCCTTGTGTGTCGATTGTAAGAGAGGGGTTGGGGGGTACAAGCAGCGGAATTGAGAACCACTGGTATACTAACAACAAACAGTGGACCTTTATTCCAGCATTTTTGTTAACATTAGTTAATAAAAATAAAGTTGTTCTTGTTAACTCCTGGTGGATTTACTACAAGTGTATATCAACAAGCATGATTTTGGATTTTAATAACACATTAGTAAATGTTGAACTATGATTAATTAATGCTGTACAAGTTGTTCATTATCATTCTTTATGTTAAAAATATACTACCTAACATTAATTAATGACATCTCTTTGTCAAGTGTGATCAATATGTAAATTGTATTTTTCACATTTTAAAAGATTTGCATCTTTATTTGCAGCATGTGTTTTGTTTATTGTTGCATAAAAGAAATCTTCTTACCTCCTCACAACATTTTTAAGTTGTCGCAACAGCATTTTGAAGGGATTGCTTACCCCAAAATTAAAATTCTATCATCATTTATTCACCCTTGACTTGTTCCAAACCCGTTTAAGTGCTTTTGTTCTGATGAACACAAAAGAAGATATGGTAACACTTTAGTTTAGGTCACAATTCATGCTTTAACTACTGGCTTATTATCTGCCTAAGATATTAACTGTTCATTGGTAGTTGTGATGAATCTTATTCTGCATCCCTAATCCTGCTCAAAACCTAAATCCAACTTCTACCTTGCCAAGTATTGATATTATACTGCTAATTAGTATACTGTAAAAAATCCCGGTTGCCTTAAATTTTTAAGTTAAATCAAATTAACCTTATGAGTCCATTGAACTTATATCATATTAAACTGACTCAAAACTGCTTGTGTAACTTATAAAATTAAGTTAGAACATGATTAACTTTGTTTAATAAGTTACAATCCCCTAAAAACATATGCTGTCAGGACTAATTGATGGTATCATTTTTTACAGTGAAGTTTATTAAGTTAGTGGTGTTAGTTAATGTTTTTTTAATACCATGAATTGTGCATGTAAATGAATTAAATTGTTAATAAAGATATATTGAAGATTGTCAAAAACCTGTAAATAGTGACGGATCTATAGATGTCAACAGGTTTTTAGCTTTCATCAAAATATCTTCTATTTCCTTGGAAGTCAAGGGTGAGTTAACAATGGCAAAATCTATTTTTTTTGTGTGTGTGTGTGTGAGTGATCTATGTTTTTACGTTGTCGACAGTAAATTTATTCCACTTGTCACATTTTCGACGATGAAATTTTTTTCTGCAGTCTAGTATGCTAAGATTTCTCGGGGCAGCCTTTCAGAGATGTTACAGCAGGTTATGGCTTTGACTAATCAGAGCACTATTGTAGAAGAGGAAATGACACAATTAACAGCCCTGTGAGGACCTGCTTACAAAGGAGAGGTCTAGAAACAAAGTATAAAAGTCTTATTTGGTCTGGCCGGTTGCCCGGACAGCAAGTGAAAACAAAGTTTGCTCACACACTCCCTATCGGGGACTTCAGACAGCCAGACAGCCAGACCTTCGAGAACACTTTCACCTGTAACTCCCTGCAAAGGAAATCTACTGCAGGGGAAACTGTGCGTGTCTGTGTGTGTGTGTGTGTGTGTGTGTGTGTATGTGTGTGTGTGTGTGTGTGTGTGTGTGTGTGTGTGTGTGTGTGTGTGTGTGTGTGTGTGTGTGTGTGTGTGTGTGTGTGTGTGTGTGTGTGTGTGAATGCATGCATGTATTAAGTTTGTGTATGTATGAGTCATGCTGTATGGGAGACTCCACCCTGCGTAGGAGGGCAATTGAGCCTGTCACTTACTCTGTCCTGGGAAGAACTGCCCAGACAACAGCTCTCTTTGTTCAAATGTCAGTTAAACTTGGGTAATGATGAGATCTTTCCAGCTGTCCAATCCCAAAGCTATTTCGCTGGCTTTATACAAATTGACCAATGCTGTAAAAGTAAATCGTGCTCTGTATTTATGCCAGTATGTTGGCCTTTTTCATCTCTTTTTTTTAAGCTTTGAAAAATGCCATAAATTTTTCTCTCTTGTTTAATTCTTACCTGTAGATTCTCCATTTTGGCGCATTCATAGTTTCCTTTTGCAGTCACGCAACCTTAAATTGCCCTTGTAATAAACATAAGTATTTTGGTTAGCGAATGTGTGTTTATGTGCGTTGCTTAATTTAGAAGAATCTGGTTGCTAATTCAAAGGCTGCAGGCTCTGTTTGGAGTAAAGGGAATCTGGGACATGGAAAAATTCTGGGATCACAATCTTGCCTGATTGGGTCTGTGAGGAAAGGCAAAGTTTAGCAGAGCACTATACTTTACTAACCAAATGTAAGCAAATGTTCGACAACGGCCATGTTAATTCCTTTGTGTAGAAGGTCAGATGTTCTTGCTTTCATCAAAGCACCGAAAGCCATGTAGATCTACAGTGCTCAGGATAATTGAGTACATCCCATTTTGAAAATGAATGTTTTTCTCCATTTCTCTGTGAATATAGGCAATGTATTTTGGTGCATTCAAGCAAAACAGATTTATTAAACAGATATATTTATTAAAATAATATTTTAGTCTTCAAACACATTTAGAAATTGAAAGATAATAATACAATTAAATTCAAGCAAAATATGGTGGTTCTTTCTGCTGTGGCGACCACAGATTAGTAAAGGGACTAAGCTGAAAAGAAAATGAATGAATTAATGAAGCAAAATATTGCAAATAAATAAATAAATAAAAATAATAACATAAAATAAAAATACAATCTACAAAATTTCAACTAATTTTTTTCATTTTTTTCCCCTTGATTCTTCCTCTTTTTAAAAATTGTATTTAATATTTTTCTATACCATGTAAATTTGGGTGAGCTAGTTTTTGGACCGTTATCATAAGTTATTTTGTTTGATAAGCTCCAGATTTGGCTTCACAGACTAAACTAATAGAAATGCACAGATATAATATTTTATAGCTTCTTATTAAAAATATGAATTTAAAAGATAGATTTGTGAGGGATATACATATATATGTTGAGCACTGTGTCTATCTACATAGATCTAAGCTATGTATGAGTTAATTTAACATAACTGTGAAGTTTTGCACAAACATCTTTGAATGTGTTTTGTAAATTGTTTAACTTTAATATATTATTATTTTAAGGGTATAGTTCACCCCAAATTGTAAATTTGCTGTTACTTTATTCACCCTCTCATTCTCAACTTCTCATCCTCTCCCTCATTTTCTTTAAAGAGTTTTAGCTGAAACTTTGTTCCATAAAATGCAAATAAACTGTTGTTACCAACACTCTGCGAGGAGTGCGAATTTATTTATTTATTTCTGCAAATTTATTTTATTCACTATTATTAATAATAATAATAGTAATATTATTATTATTATTATTATTATTATTATTAGTAGTAGTAGTAGTAGTAGTAGTAGTATTAATAGTAGTATTATTCAGTTATTCTTTTTTTTCAGCTCAGTCCCTTTATTCATCAGGGGTTGCCACAGCAGAATTAACCGCCAACTATATCAATAAAAAAAGTCTTCCAGCTGCAACCCAGTACTGGGAAACATCCATACACTCTCACATTCATACACACACACTACGGCCAATTTAGTGTATTAAATTCACCCAGAGGAAACCCACGCGAGCACAATTTTAGCTAAAATGTTTATTAATGTTCTACTAAAAAATAAGTCACCTAACTTGTATGGCCTGAGCGTAAGTAAATATTTTTTTTAAACAATTGAATTTTAAATTAGATTAAAAAAATCAATGCCAAAAATAAACAACTATATGAATGATAAACAAAGGCTCATACAATTCAAATAAGAAAACATAGATTATTTTAGTAAAATGTTTATATATATATATATATATATATATATATATATATATATATATATATATATATATATATATATATATATATATATATAAATTGATTTTTAAGGGTTTTTTATTTACATTTTTAAAAATTGTTAATGTCATTTTTAGTCTGACTGTAAAACAATTTATTTGTATTACAAATTACTGTATATTTAACAATATCCATCCTAAATATCACAACTATGAATAATAATTTAAGCGTAATTTAATTAAAATGAACGAATATAGATTAATTAGAGTTTTAGCATAAATGTATTTTTGTAATTGATTTAATATTTATTTTAATTTATTTTATTTGAAATAATGATTAAAATGTCTTTTTTTTGTCCTATTATTTGTAAAAACATAACTCAAAATGGCACTGCTTTTCTCACATAAACATCTCTGGAGATCTAATGCCTGCAATGATCAAAATTGATCCTGTTCTCAATTTAAGATGAATCTGAAGGAAATAATACTCTGATATTAGCTTTGAAGTCTCTGAGCACGAGGGAACTTCAGGCCTGAGCAACAGAAGAGGAAAATTGGGCCCATGTGGTCATGTGTGCCACTTAATAAGGGACTTTGGGTTTTGCTCTGAAGTAATCTGCCAGCTGGCTAAGGAGCCCGAATCAAATATTTAGTTTGCTTACTGCTCGGTCCAAATAAAACATTTCTCCATTTTGCTGTCTGAATTAGCATCCCACTGCGGCAGGTATGTTTACACCTATTAAGAATCATTCATGTTAAAATCTGCTCGTTGATTCAGCGAATGTGGGACTTTTTTCCCTGATTTAAAACAAAATGTACAAATGATGCAGTGTGCATATAATAAACAAACTATTTATGCATTGCCTTTCATTAATTGACATTTCACCTCACTGATATATTACAGTTGGGTGTGTGAACAAGGAGGTTTTGTTTTGAAGGGAGCTGTACAGTCAGAATAGCATCTGGAAGCATTTATCTGGGGGCCTGACTGATTATGCTGGGTAAAAAACTACACTCTGGAGTTTTATTTAGCAGACGGCCTGGCAATTAACTAATCGCTCTAGTCTAGAAGCAGGTGATTTTTCCACATCTCATGCAAACATGCACCCGCCATTCATACACTGAACATTGTTTCAACTGTTGACTTTATTGAACCTCCTAATGTTAGTTCACCCCAAAATGTAAATTTGCTCTTACTTTATTCACTCTCAGGCCATCCAAACTGTTCTTTAAAGAAGTTAAGAAGTCAAACTTCTGTCTTCATTTAATCACCCTCACGCTTTTCAAAGTAAAGTTTACAAAAGAGGGTTTTTGCAATGCTGCGAAATAGAAAATGAGTACTGCCCTATAAACCTATAATGAATTCTATCCAAATAGAGCTATTGAAGTATTATGGTGCTAATTTATTATTATTATTATTTTTTGACTAGATATTTTTCAAAACCCTTTTATACAGCTTAAAGTGACATTTAAAGGCTTAAGGTTGATTAGGTTAACTATAGGCATGGCAGGGTAATTGGGCAAGTTGTTGTATAATGATGGTTTGTTCTGTAGACTATCGAAAACATATAGCTTAAAAGGGGCTAATAATTAAGTCTGTAAAATGGTTTTTAAAATAGTAAAAACTGCTTTCATTTTAGCCGAAATAAAACAAATAAGACTTTCTCCTGAAGAAAAAATATTATCAGACATACTGTGAAAATTTCCTTGCTCTGTTAAACATCATTTGGGAAATATTTTTAAATATATTTTATTTTAAATTCAACTGTATATATATATATATATATATATATATATATATATATATATATATATATATATATATATATATATATATATATATATATATATATATATATATATAGAGAGAGAGAGAGAGAGAGAGAGAGAGAGAGAGAGAGAGAGAGAGAGAGAGAGAGAGAGAGAGAGAAAATTAGTAACACTTTACAACGAGGTATCATTAGTAAATACAGTTAGTTAATGCATCAAAAATTGTTAGAAATAGCCTTTATATGTTACAGTTAATACCAAAATGCAACTAAATTTTATTATAGTTCATAAAAATAATAACATGTTTATGCTTTAGAAATTGTCTAAGAACTTAATAATACCTCTATAATTAATAAATGCTTGTGTAGTTGTCAATACATTTAGTTTAGTTAAATGAACTGGTGTTAACAAAATAAATGACCAAAGCCAATAGCTAGTCATATTTTATTAATGCCAAAGACCAGATTAACATTTAAAATTTTAATGTTTGAAAATAAATCACGATTGGAGATAATTGGAGAGGGATTATTGGTCAGTTAGAATTAGTTCCTAAATACGGTTACCTATTCCCTAAAGCTTGCCTCTCACCACACCTGTATTAGTCAGTAAATTGACCCACTTCACTGAGTGGATGTGCCCTCAATCATACAAAACTAGCACCTAGAGGCATCCATTAAGGGATTTTATTCGTTCATTTAACAAGATCTGACTGTACGACTTCACATAATAGGCATGTAAGTTGCTATCTCTGGCAAGTCCTGACAGTCTGACAATGAAAACGTAGGTTCAGATAGATTGGGACACACCCAGGGTAAGACTCTTCATCTGCTTAGTGGCTGCTCTTTCTTTCATTCAGCCAGGGAAGAAAAACTGCTTCGGAAATGTGCAAACAGTACATGTCAAGCTGCTGAAGAAAAATAAAGCCAAGTCAAATGAACTCCAACAAAGATCAGCGGCAGTGAGCCATTTCGTCGTGTCTAGTTGATAAACCACCTGCATTGTAATTTAATACGTGCCCCACAGTAGTGCATGAAAGGACACTCCACTTTTTGGAAATAGGCTTATTCTACATCTCATCTAGAGTAAAACTATTAAGTTTTTCAATTTTTTTTAAACCATTCAGCCGTTCTCTGGGTCTGGCGGGAGCCCTTTTAGTTTAGCTTAGCATAATGCATTAAATCAGATTAGACCATTAGCATCTTGCTTAAAAAATCGAATAAAAGTTAAGATCATTTTACTATTTAAAGCTTTGATGTTTTGTAGTCTGGCGACATGGTGGCTCAGTGGTTAGTACTGTCGCCTCACAGCAAGAATGTCACTGGTTCGACTCCCGTCTCGGCCAGTTGGCGTTTCTGTGTTGAGTTTGCATGTTCTCCCTGTGTTGGTGTGGGTTTCCTCTGGGTGCTCCAGTTTCCACCACATTCCAAAGGCATGCCGTATAGATAAATTAAATAAACTAAATTGGCTCTAGTGTTTGAATGAGTGTGTATGGATGTTTCCCAGTACTGGGTTGCAGCTGGAAGGGCATCCACTCTGTAAAACAAATGCTGGATGTTTGAATGTTTTGCAGTTACATGGAAAATTAAAAGTTGCTTTTTTCTAGGTCAATATGGCTAGAATCGACATAATGATCTAAGAATTTGCTGTCATACCATGGGTAAAGGAGGCACAATAATATCACACATCACGGTTACCTAGTTACCTACCTATGGACTTTTTTTTCAAGCCCTGCGTAATTCCATTGTGCCAGCTGCAGCCATGGTATGACAGCAAAATTCCTAGATCATGATGTCAGAATGAGAGTCCTAGCCATATCAACCTAGAAACTGTTTATTTTATGTAGGCCTGAGTACACAATGTAACAACAGAAAAGTCAAGATTTAAATGTAAAATTTATCAAAACTCTATCAACATTTTTTTGTGTGAGATGCTAATGGTCTAATCCGATTCAGTGATTTATGCTAAGCTAAGCTAAAAGTGGTCCCATCAGACGTATTGATTAAAAGTATTCCTTTAAAGGTAATCTTCAGGGTAAGTGACTTGATATATGCTAATATATGTTAGGATTTCTGCTGGCTGAATTGGTCTTTGTGATATTGCACCATGCTGATTTTTATTATGCTGATATTATGTTTGCAAATGCTGACATTGATTTGGCCTATTGACCTCAAGGATTTTAAGCACCTTGCACACATGCCTTTACACACCCAGACATGTGTGCATCATAATTAAGACCATCAGACTCGAAGAATGAGACGGTCTGGCATTTTGTTATGCATAGTTGTGGCAGATTGGGAAAGCAGACTGAATCATCTGGTTTTCTCAGCACCCTCTGTCCTCAGTCCTCAGTCTTCTCGCATTCTTACTGATGGGAGACAGGATGCAAATGACCAATTGTCATTTTCTGTCAAAAGAAAAGAAAAAATATATATGAATAAATATATAAAATTACAATAAAACTTTTTTTATTTTATTATTTTACTTTATTTTATTATTTTATTTTATTATTTTATGGTATTTTATTATTTTATTTTATGTTATTTTATTTTTTTATTATTTTTTTACTTTATTTATTTATTTATTTATTTATTTATTTATTTATTTTAGTTTAGTTTTATTCAAAGGGAATTTTTAAGACATATTTAAAGAAAAGAAAACCATTACCATTTAACCCAAAGCCATAAATCTAGTAAGTACAAAAGCATATTTGTTTTCTTTTCTTTTCTCATATTATTGTGTATCAAATGTTATTGCAAATTAAACATGATGCGAACACCAGGAGGAAATATCTCAAATTTGATATGATGCATCTATATTTGCATGCATTTGATTGTTTGAGTGACAGAGAAGGAGGATTTGAGGACTGCACCGTCTGATGATTGTCAGCCCGATATTGTGACCAGACCTGTTTGTTTTGATTTAGCTTAAATCATATTTCAGAGCTCAGTAATGAGTTTAGACCTGATCTCCAGATGAACTTCTGCAAGATTCCCTGGTTCTAATTTCAGGGCAAAAGAAAGTCTGAGCACACTTCATTTTTAAGGATACTGCAATCCTGTCAACACAACCCAATGTTGAAATCACCCCCTCACCCCCTATTTTCCCCCTTATAGTTTATTTTTGCTGGTTGTTGAAATGATCTATATGTATTTTTGCCTTCTTTCAAAATGTGTTTTTACATTAAACTATTTTTTTTAAACAATAATAATGCATTTGCAATCACATGTGAATTGTTTATAAAATGTAACTTTTTTAATGATTTATCTTTAATTTTTCCAGAGCATGTATGCCAATATAAATGTTAATGTAATAAACAAAAAATAAATGTAATAACAATCATCATCATCATCATCATCATCATTATTATTATTATTTATATTATTATTTATTTTTTATTATTATTTGTCTCTTGATTTGAGTAATTAAGCAGTTTTGTTTTAGGAATGTTTGAGCCAAAATAAATCGAGATAAAATTGTGAATTCTGAACAGTGAACAATGGAAAATTTTCTTAAATGCAGTAACAAAAGCATCTTCATTAATGTTATCCTTTTTCATCTTTGTTTTGTTTTGCTATAATATTATGGAAATTTTTACAAGTCTCTCTGGAGATGCATGCTGTTTTATTAAATTGTAACACGTGTTACAGTCTTTTACCGTGTTTTACCGGTGAGGGCATGTCATAGCTGTATTATTAGAGACTTCTGAAGAAATATTTCTTTAATCTTAACACAAGAGCACCTTGTGTCCTTATAGCACTTTGGCACTTATACACAGTAATGCATTTTTTTATTCTTCTTGATCTACTTTAAAGGTTCATGCATTTTCTTTCTGTGACATATACAGTACGAGTTATAAAGCATTGGGTTCATGACTGTATTATCATTTCACAGAATTGTTATTTTTATTTTATTTATTTTAAGTAGTTTTAAAGTGAAAAGAATTTGTAATCTATTTTGGAAAGTTATGTGGACATGAAGTAAAGTTGTAAAGAAAGAGAGGGGGAAGGGATCGGGAAAGGTCTGCAAGCTGGGATTATTAGTAATGTCCGAAGTGCTGACAAAAGTGAAAATTGTTTAAAAAAATGTTTGAATTGTTGAAAAGTTTATTGAAAAAGTTAAAAAGTGATTAAGTTAATTATAAATGAAAATTTGAATGATATTGGCAGGACTTTTCTTTTTATATAGAAAACAATAAAGACAATTATTCATACTAAAGCAAGTTTTTCAAGACTTTTTAAAGGACCTACAGATTTACATGTATTAAAAGCACAGACAATTCTGTCATCATTTACTGACACTTTGCATATTCCAAACCTTATTGAGTTTCTTTCTTCTGTTGAACACACTTCAACAAGATATTCTAAAGAATGCTGGAAGCCATGGAACGATTGACTTCCATAGTATTTGTTTTTCCATGTCAATGCAGGATTTCAGCATTCTTCAAAATATCTTCTTTTGTGTTCAACAGACTAAAGGTTTGGTACCATTTATGGTGAGTAAATAGGGAGTAAATTTAGATTTTGGGGTGGACTTTCCCTTTAATTGCTCTCTTAATATTATTTTGTTTTGTTCTCACGGTTTATTCAGCAACTGTCAAGAGAGGTGATTTGAATATTCATTCCAAACGTTTCATTTGTTTGTTTTTAATTTATTGACGTTCAATCTGGTTTTTCAGGTCTCAAGTAATCTCAGGTTGACTTTCTTGTTCTTCTCGGGTTTAAATAAGGTTTTATTTTTATGACTTTATTTTATTTTTGTATTTCAAACCTCATTGTACGTGATTGTAGCTTGTTATTGAAATACCGAAAACAACTGACTGTCTTTTAAATCACAACAATAGACAGAATCTTGTTTTCCATCATAATGACTTGTTTGTCAACTCAGCTCATGTTGACCATGTTGGTTTGTTTTTATATTGACTGTTGAAGTCTGTGTGAACAGGAAGTTGCTAAGTTATTTCAGCATGTTGATGTACTACCAACTGAGCGGGGCTTTCATTTTGCACATCCTTTCCTCATAGCAAATTAATGGTAAGAAGGGTGTGGTTAAGAATATTGTGATATTGTGGATAAAGCCGTCAAACTGACATCAGCAGAGAAGTCCACCACTCCAAATGTAAAAGCAAATGGTCAGAATTTGATTGAATAATACCAAAACATTTTTTTTTTGTTAGTGGACTATTTTGCACTGATTAATTGCTCACCTAAAGGAAAACAATGTGCACTAAATAAAAATTGTAAAGTTTGATTTGACATAGACTTTAAACTGGTCATTGAGGACTCTTTAATTTAAGTCATCTTAGGTTGACTTTCATTTTTTCTGTGTTTGAATTAAATTTATGGTTTTCAGGCTTTTGAACCCCACTTGTCTGTGGATTTGAGTCATTTGAATGCCAAATTTGACTGTTTGTCAAAACACAAGAAGAGATTGCTTAATCTTACTAAATACAAAATAAAATAATTATTTGAATTAGGGCTGCACAGTATATCGTTTCGGCATTGATATCACAATGTGATCATTCGCAATAGTCACATCGCAAGATTATTATTTATTATTTCCTTTATTTAGCCAGGAGATCACATTGAGACAGTACTGTCTCTTCTTCCTGTGAGACCTGGTCAAGATGGCAGGCAGCACATAAAGTTTCATATAAAAATCACAAACAATACCACAAAATTACAAAATCACCATTCTTAAAAACATCAGCTCATAACAAACAATTGCAGGTGTCCTTTAAAATGTTGTATAAAAGATGTTTAAAAGTACTCAGAGTCAGAAGAGTGTCAAGATTGAGCTGATTTTGCAGGTCATTCCAAGCCCTGGGAGCGTAAACGGAAAAAGCACGTTTGCCAAGTTCTGATAGTGCCCTTGGAACTATCAGACGAATACATGAACCAGATCTAGTGTGTTAATTGTTGGTGTGAAATGTTAATAAATTAAAAATATAGGATGGTAATTTACCTAAAAGAGCCTTTAAAATAAATAAGTACAGACGTAATTTTCTCCTTTGATATAGAGATAACCAGTCTAAGGAATCATACAAAATACAGTGATGCGTCCGTGAATCTGCACCTGTGACGAAACGTATTGCTGCATGATAAACAGAATCTAATTTTCTTAATAGGGTAGCGGTTGCGTGCATATAGAGATGATCACCATAATCCATTATAGACAGAAATGTACTCTCTACTTATTTTTTGCGGGCTTTATAAGGAAAACAATTTCTTGACCGGTATAAAAAACCTAACTTTGGCCTAAGCTTTTTCAGTAACTTGTCAATGTGTATATCAAAGGCTAATCTCTCATCAATCCAAACACCTAGATATTTATAAAAGCGAACTCTTTCTATTTGAACACCGTTCAGAGTTTTTATTGTCTGATCTGTTGACTTAGTGCGGCCACGGCTAAAAATCATGTATTTAGTCTTTTTTGAATTTAAAACCAATTTTAAATTTTGCAACGTACACTGCAATATTTGAAAAGCAATCTGTAGATGTTGTACAGCTTGGTTTAAAGAATGTGCTGCTGTATATATTATTGTGTCATCGGCATACAGATGTATTTTAGCTGATTCTATTCCGTGACCTAAACCTTTATTTATTGATTCACCAAAAAATCACCAGGAATCGATAAAATTGACCCTTATTTCTTACGTCTGGCAGCAGAGTTAGTTTTTAACCTTAAATTTAATTAATTTTTTTGAATTCTTTTTATATATATAATTTAGTTACTGTATTTAAACACTGTTAGACTCCAGAAATTATTAAACACTTTACTTTAATTGTATCTTTTTTTTTTCATTGTGTTTATGCAAATACAGAAATGCCCTGCAAATATAGTACAGACCACAACGAAAATGTGTCAGGAGAGCCCAAAAAGTTTATAGATTGTTTATTAGATTTTATGGAGATGCAAATAGTAAACATTAATTCATCAATCTCTGACTAAACATGTGCATGAAAATATAACACATGCAAATACAGAAATGCACTGCAAATAGCACAGACCACAACGAAAGTGTGTCGGGAGACCCCAAAAATTTAAAAGATTGTTTATTAGATTTTATGGAGAATCATCATTATAAATTCTTTCCAAACAGAGATATTAAGTCATCTGGTGAAATTGTATTCATATCATAATAAATATTGCAAAATAAAATATTACGATGTTGAATTTTTCCAATGTCGTGCAGCCCTAATTGATGTCATCGATGTTCAAACAGTTTTCAAGAGCTCTTTTAAAGCTAATCGAGTAATCTCTAATATTTTTCCTTTTTGTTGCACTGTACAATTTGCTGTAAGATTTACAGTATTACTGGCAATTTTGGTTGTCAGTAATACTTTCAAATTTACAAGTCATTATTAACAATTACAATTGTGCTGTAGATTTACAGCAAAAATATAACCATTATTTTACAGTGCACTTGTAAATTGACAGAATTACTGACAAAATATACTAGCACACTGTAAATTGACAATTGCTTACAGCACAATTGTAATAGTTTATTTACAGTGCACTTGTACATTTTACAGTATTACTGGCAACCAACAATGCCAGTAATAGAGTAAATTTTACAGCATTTTTTTAGAGAGTGGTTTTTATTGTTTGGTTTGTTCATCTGACATTCAGTCAGCTTTTTTTTGTTTTGTTTGTTTGGTTCTTCCCAGCTCTAATTTATCTAAATTTCTATTAAAAACTTTTCAACTCCTCTATTATATATGGCTGTTGAATCGAGTAGCTTGTTTTCTTAATGCCTCTCAAACAAAACTATGGATTTTTTTTTCAATTTGTTTTGCGCTGCAACTGCACAAGCACACACTGATTTGAATATTAATACCGGGTGTTGTATTTTTTGGTTTTTCATCCATCAACCTTCAAGCAGGTTTCTTGAGCTCTCTTTAAGCTAATGGTGTAATCTCACATTGACACTTGGAAATTCGATATGAATGGATTTGTCTGGGTCAGACCCTGACGGGGTAAACAGCCGACACAAGTGCCATCAAACATGTGTTTCTGGCTATCTTGCAGCATCTGGATCCAATTTCCGCCTTTGGTTGTGTGTCGTGGAGCGAAGGGAAGCTTATGCCATGAGTCACTGCCCTCAAGCACTTTGCTCGGTGGCTAGTCGTGTAAAGCCAGCCATTGTAATCTGTGCTCTTCTGAACACAAACCCAAAAACTGGCCCGAGGTTGAGGTCTCGTCTCTTTCCCACTGCAGTCTTTTGGTGGAGATAGATAGACAGACAGCTGGAGCTCACTGTTAACAGCCATATTTCTCCTTCTCGGGAGCTGATAATCAGCAGATGGTCAATATAGTGAGCGTAGGATCTACTCATAGTCTTTACCTCGTCTGACCCCTCCAGAGGTGCTCTCATGTGTTTGAAGGAGCACTGAGAACACTTTGCAGAAACCAGAACCAGTTTCATGCAGACAACATACTGTATAGCTGTCAGCCTTTTTATGAAAAAGATAAATACATACAATTTATTTATTTATTTATTTATTTATTTATTTATTTATTTATTTATTTATTTATTTATTTGTTTGTTTGTTTGTTTGTTTGTTTGTTTGTTTGTTTGTTTGTTTGTTCGTTTGTTTACTTACTTACTCACTCACTTACTTATTCACTCACTTACTTACTTACTCACTTACTTACTTTAGTAGCATTATTTGCTCAGGACAAAGACAAGAGACCCAAAAAAGACAAGACACGGGCAGCGCCTGGGTTTTATAAACAAGTATAAACAAGACCGAAGTGGTAGAGTCCTGACAACTGTGTGATTATTGAATATTCTTAAAAGGATAGAACTTTAATGTAAGAATTAAGAAATTAAGTGATCCTGGTTCGAAACAACCTTAGTTTAATTGAAGTATATATATTTTAAATTGTTTGTTCTTGAGCTATTATTAGTGAAATATATCTGTCTGACATTTTGTGAAGATGCTTTTTTTTAACCTGCTGTGCAATTTTAGTAAGTTGTAAATTAAATGGTTTTAATAAAATTAATACTTTTATGTTGAATACTAAATAAAAACCCCTAAAAATATTGGACCACACCAAGGGCTGTAGTTAATTATATTTTTATAATAAATTCTATTGTGAGTATTATTTCTGCTTGATTATTTTAGCATAATCTTTTATTTTTTTATTTTTTTATTTATTTTGATATACCCAAACATTAGTTTATGCTTCAATAAGTGTACATAAGTGTAAATGTATTTCACAACTTCTGTCCTATATATCATTAATTGAAAAAACAAAAAAATTGCATAATTAGTCTCATAATTAATACTAAAATTAATACTGAAACTGTACCACCAAATCACTCCAGATCTTTCTGTAGAAATCATTTTCACTTTGAAAGTCAATGTCACGAAAACTACAATGAATTAATGTGATTTCAAACATCCTAAATAAAACCTGCATTTGTTAATAAATAAACCTAAAATAAACTTACCTCCTTGATTTCCCATTGAAAATTGTCCCTTTTAGCTATAATATTAAATATTAATATTTTTTCTTTGTTGTGATGTGTATTGTGCAGCACATTGGTCAACCTCTGGTTGTGTTTAATAGTTCTATATAAAAAAAATTGACATTGACATTAATCTAAATTTGGGCGACAAGGTGGCTCAGTGGGTAGCACTGTCACCTCACAGCAGAAAGGTCAGTGGTTCGAATCTCAGCTGTGTTAGTTGGCATTTCTGTGTGGAGTCTGCATGTTATCCGTGTTTCTGTTTCCAACACAGTCCACCACAGCGTAAAACATATGCTGGAATAGTTGGCAGTTCATTCTCCTGTGGTGACACCTGATAAATAAGGGACTAACCTGAAGGTGAATGAATGAATGAATGAATGAACTAAATTGTGTGTTGTGTTGAGATGAAAGTACAATTAATCTAACAAAAAATAAAAACAAAGCTTAAATAATGAAAAAGATTGTAATTTAGGTGGAAATATTATTCATTTTTTAACTTATTTTGTTTATCGTTAGTTTATAAATGTCACATTGACTAAAATAAATGTGTAATCTATTATTAAAAATAAAGTTTCACAATTCTAGTGTGTTGAATCTGTGCTGGTCTATGATGCCATTGAAGAAATTTCCAGTCATTCCACACCCATTGACATGTCTAAATTTGGTCCGAAGATCATTTGCTTCAATTCTGTCAACATTTACCCTCCCTTGTGTCAAGTTAAACTTGAATTTTCCCATGGATCACAAAAGGACTCAACATGTTGAACTTTAAGATCGAAAATGCATTGTCATTAATGACTGTCACGTTCAGTGCATGTTTTAATGGTTTAAGTAATACATTTCATTTACTTCTTTATATTTTTTTCTTATTATTTATATTTATACTTTTACTTTATTTACTTTTATCTTTTGAATTTATGCGTTTATTGATTTAATAATTTTATTTATTGATTAATTACATAAAATGTGGCCATACAACACAATTTAAATGTTAGAATTTATTTAACATTTCTTAATTATATATATATATATATATATATATATATATATATATATATATATATATATATATATATATATATATATATATATATATATATAATGATATATAATGATTATATAATGATTATATAAAGTTTGTTTATTAAAATAATTCAGAAATAGTATATTTAATATCCCAGAAAAATGTTGTATTATATAATGTTAATAATGATATTGCTCCATTTCACTCAAATTAATTAAAATGCGGCAATACTGCATAATTCATCAACATTTATTTAGTTTTGTGTAGGATACGGCTTACTGCTGTGAACCGGAATTGTTATCATAGCTGAATTAAAAAAAACGTTAATTTCCAAAAATATATGCATTAGCAGGAGCACAATTTTTGACTATATTTTTGTGATACATTTTTACTCTAAAATTAGTTTCTTCTTTTAGAGACACATAGAAAAAAAAAATATTTTATGCAAAGCTGCTTTGAAAAAACATGGGTTGCAAATCACAATACAAAATGATTTGACCTGACCTGATGAGAGAGGGAGATGAAAAAAAAAAACAAAACTGGATAAATACGCAACTAAATGATTCATAGTACATTCATTAGAACAAATCTGGTTTAAATATTACTTTTGTTGAAAAGGCTTAAAGGGGTAGTGCATCATTTTCCAGCCCTTCACTTGTTTCAAACCTGTTTGAGTTTCTTTCTTTTCCCAAACAGAAGATATTTGAAAGAATGTTGGAAACTGGTAGCCATTGACATTTATGGTGTTTTTCCTTTTGTATTACCAGTTTCCAACATTTAAAAATATATATTTTCGTATGCATTTAACTAAAGAAGGAAACTCATAAAAGTATGTATCATCTTGAGGGTCAGTAATTATACAATATCTTTTTTATTTATTTTTGCAGTTTAATTTATTCTCACATTTAAAAAAAAACTAAGCAAGTTTTGCAAGGAAACCTAACGTTAGAACACAACAATAATGTGTAAATGATGTTTTTTTTATTTTTGCACAAACTAATTAGGTAAGAGGATGTTAACTTTTTTGATGTTCCATTTGAGTATTAGACTGTCTGCTTAATTTCTACCGATACTGCTTATTCAACAAATATTTAACTGACTATAAGAAACTTTGCAAGTACATGTCAACTTACACTAACCCTAACCCCAACCCCAACTCCAGCCTAAACAGTTTACTGATAATCTAATGAATATAAATTGGGATGTAGATGCAATGTAACTTAAATTAAACAAACTGACCTTCAAAATTAATTGTGACCATTAGTTTCACTTCAGTAATCATATACTTTAATAATTAACAACAGTTTACATATTAGTTTCCACTTTTTGTATTTCATTAACTACAAAAAAATATTATTGTGTCCTCTTACATTGGGACAACTACAGTTGAAATCAAAATTATTAGCCCTACTGTGAATTTTGTTTTCTTTTTCAAATATTTTCCAAACTATGTTTAACAGAGCAATGAATCTTTCACAGCATTTACTATAATATTTTTTTTTCTTCTGGAGAAAGTCTTATTTGTTTTATTTCGACTATAATAAAAGCAGTTTAAATTTTTTTTTAAACCATTTTGTGTTCAATATTATTAGCCCTCTTAAGCTTTTTTTTGATACTAAACAAACCATCGTTATACAATGACTTGTTTAATTACCATAACCTTAACCTAATTAACCGAGTTAATCCCTTAAATGTCTCTTTAAGCTGAATATTAGTATTTTGAAAAATATCTAGTCAAATATTATGTACTGTTATGCTGGCAAAGATAAAATAATCAGTTATTAGAAATGAGCAATTAAAACTATTATGTCTAGAAATGTGTTTAAAAATGTAATTTCTGTAAAACAGAAATTAATATAAAACGGGGGCTAATAAATCAGGAGGGCTCATAATTCTGACTTCAACTTTATGCTATCTGTACAAGTCATTCATTGGACAACAGTAGTTATGTAACCAAAGAGAAATAAATAAATTATATATATATATATATATATATATATATATATATATATATATATATATATATATATATATATATATATAGTGGTACTGTAGGTATTTCAAAAAGAATGACAATTTCACAGGAGGCTTCATTTAATCATATGTATATTCATTCCTTCATTCATTTATTTGACTATTCTTAGTATTTTCTGAATTATAAAAATATATATTTTATATATAAAACTATATTTTTGATTTATTTTAATCTTTTCTTTGACTTCTTTTGACTCCTCCTTCATATGTCCAAATAATCAAACAAGAATTCTGTATATAAATGTTGTGATTTGTTGTCGCTGTTGTTGTCATTGTTGTTGTTGCTTTTTATTTATTGCATATTTAAACAAAGAAATTTTTTTATTTTAATTTAATTAAAATTTTTTAAATTCAAATTTTTTCAAATTTTTAAATGTTTTTTAAAGTAATTCTTAAAATAATAATCATCTGTAGAAGTATGATGACGACTATTTGTTTTTGACACCACTTAAACCAATTGTGAGTTTATTGTTTTAATAATAATATTCAAGCAGACAGTTTAAAAGCCTAATGAAAGGTTGTTTTTCTCCCTGGTTGCACTGTTCTAAGTCATGTTTGGGTTTTCTCTCTCTCACACACACAGCAGTAGTGAAGTGCTGAGGGACTATATGTAACTGTGAGACACAAGTGTGAAAACAGCTCAGTTTTCATGGCATGTCTGTTTTCCTCTCTTTCTTCTGCAAGAATGGTGTTGAAAAGTAGTGCTGTGTTGAGGGTAACAGTGTGTTCGAGACGGGCTCTGGAAATGACCTCATTAGTTTTCACATCCTATGCATTGTGAGTGATTGAGAGGGTAGTGATGGAGACTGTGGATTTAGCTCACATGCAGCGTGATGTGGTTCCTCCGCTTCCTGTTTGCATGTTTAGTGATGGGATGCTGATACTGTAGTTGCTAATAACAATGAGTCATTTCAAAATAAAACCCAAAGACAGTCATTCACAAAAAAAAAATAAAAAATCTGATCTGGTCTCCCGGCCACAGTGGAGACTTACAAAACTTCCATCTGTCTTAATATGGTTTTGTAGTGTGTATATTATGATGATTTAGTTAATGATTCTGATAATATTAAAAATTTTTACGGAGTAAAATGCATATTTTGTCTATTATTTATTCATTTATTTTCCTTCGGCTTAGTCTCCATTTCAGATGTTTCCACTGCAGAATGAACTGCCAATTATTCCAGCATATGTTTTATGCAGATGATGCCCTTCCAGCTGCAACTCAGTACTGGGAAACTCTGAAACACCTATAAACACTCATTCAATTAGTTTATTCATTTTACAAATACTGTATGTTTTTGGACTGTAGGGGAGGCCGGAGCACCCAAAGGAAACCCACACCAACACGGGGAGAACATGCAAACTCCACACAGAAATGCCAACTGACTTAGCCGGGACTCGAACTAGCAGCCTCTTGCTGTGAGGAAACAGTGGTAAGCACTGAGCCACCACACTGCCGCTATTTTGACTATTATGATAACGTTAAATAAAATGAATAATAAAAAATACATTTCCTCCAATCCTTAAAGCACATCTTGGGTTGTTAGTGTTGATTGGTGATGGTAGCACTAACAGTTACACAGTCACATCATACTGTATTTTTGAGCAATAATAGTAAAATGATTATTAATGAATATTAAATTACATTCAGTGTTGTTAAATGTAGTGTTTTATGAAATATTAGTGTTTTGATATCCTTTATGGTTCCATTGAGGTCACTTATTTTATGAGTCAATTAAAATGAATAATAAAAATAAAAGTTGCTCAAATAAATTAGAATTTTTTAATATAGTGATATATTAATGTTATGGTTCTGAAAATATTAACTGTTACACAAAGCGGTATCCATATTTCAGACATTTACAGTGCTCAGCATAATTGAGTACACCCCCCTTTGATAATGAATGTTTTGCATTTGTCAGTGAATATAGGGAATGTACTTTTGTGCATTTGAACAAAACAGATTTATTAAACAGATAAGTTTATTAAAATAATATTTTTTTGTCTCCAAACACATTTAGAAATTGAAAGATAAAACAATTAAATTCAAGCAAAATATTGCAAAAATAAATAAATAATACAATTACAAACTACAAATTTTCAACAAAATTAATTTTTTTTATCCCTGTTTTAAACTTTATAATGTGGCCTTAAATAATATGTACTTACACATGAATTAATAGTTTGTTACAATTATTGTGTAAATACATGTATTTATTGTGTACTTATGCTTGATTAAATACCTGTATGTAATTACATCTGTAATTAACTTCTGTAATTATATTTGTAAATACACTGCTGACCATTCCCTACACCTAACCCACCCTTAAACCTACACACACCACCAAACCTGTCCCTAACCCAACCCCTATCCCAACTCAAGAGCACCACAAGTGTTCTCAAATACTTTATGAACACAGTATTTATTTTTTTATGTAAGTACATAGTAGTTAAGGACACTTAATATAAAGTGGGACCTAATTATTATTATTTTTTTTGCTTTTCTAGATTTTTCCTCTTTTTTTAAATTTGTACTTAACATTTTTCTATAACAAATAAATTTGAGTGTTCTAGTTTTTGGACCACTATTATGAATTATTTTGTTAGATAAGCCCCAGATTTGGCTTCAGTACTGATTAAATTAATTTATATATAATATTGTTTAGTTTCCTATGAAAAATATGAATTTAAAAGATAGATTTGTGAGGGGTGTACTTGTGTAAACTGAGGTGTACCAGTGTAAACTGATTTATTTTTTTTAAATCTTAATACAGTGATATCAATATTTTGACTTATAAATCTAGTCAAATTAATTATTAAATAATTATGTTTTTACTAAATGTAAAGTATTTGGTGATGCTGTATTTAATAAATGTCAAATGAAAGAGTGATATCAATACTTTTACTTTTATAAATCTAGTCAAATTAATTAATAATTAATTTTTATCAAATTTAAAGTTTTGTATTGTATTTAATAAATATAAAACTGAGGAGGGATATTAATATTTTTGACTGTTATAAATCTGGTCAAATTAATTATAAATAATTATGTTTTTACTAAACTAAAATTATTTGATGATGCTGTTTTAAATAAATATAAATTAATAAGCGATATCAATATTTTTGACTATAACTATATTGTTATGAATTTAGTCAAATTAATAAATACTTTTTTTTTTTTTTTTACTAAATTCTTTGCATTCTCTCACTAGGCACGGTTGCCTTGAACCGTGCCGAAGTGCAGTTGTCCCCCCTCCCCTCTTCCCGAAGGCCTGCACTCACTGCATCTTTACCTACCAAACCTGAGTGAGTATGCTTATGTCATCAATTATGCGACTGTTCAGTTTAACAGAGAGAGAAGCACTCTCGCTCAACACAGTAGACATTGCTTTAGTTATATCGATTTAGTGTTGTCGTAACAGATCCACAACTTTTGATGCTCATAAATGATCATAAAAATATTTGTACTAAAGGTAGGTGGTTTGCTGAAGGTCCAGCTGACGGGTAGCATGGGGTTTGCATCTTTAATAAACTATGACAGTTTGCATTCATTCAACAGTAAAAATGATTAATAAATCCATATCTATAAGTCTCTTAAAAGTGATGTTGTGTCTTCAGTTATGGGCTCAGGCACACTTTGCAATCACACTGCAAGCGTACCGCGGCAAAGCCCAACCGAACCACACTCTGACACACCCCTTCCAAGCAGGCCGGGGCCGGCCAACTAAACCGCTTCTGGGCCTGATTCGGAGCACTCACACATGTCACACAAACTGGGAAATGCGCCTGGGCACAGTTCAGATAGCATTGTGTGAGTAAGCCCTAAAAGTATTTGATAATGCTGTATTTAATAAAGATAAAACTGAAGAGTCATATCAATATTTTTGACTCATAAATCTAATCAAATTATGAAAATATTTTTTACTAAATTAAAAGCATTTGATGATGCTGTATTTGATAAATATAAAATTAAAGAGTGACATTAATATTGGGCGACGCAGTGGTGCAGGAGGTAGTGCTGTCGCCTCACAGCAAGAAGGTCGCTGGTTCGAGCCCCGGCTGGGTCAGTTGGCGTTTCTGTGTGAAGTTTGCATGTTCTCCCTGCATTCGCGTTTCCTCCTGGTGCTCCGGTTTCCCCCACAGTCCAAAGACGTGTGGTACAGGTGAATTGGGTAAGCTAAATTGTCCGTACCTTATGAGTGTGTGTGAATGAGTGTGTGTGGATGTTTCCCAGTGATGGGTTGCAGCTGGAAGGGCATCTGTTGTGTAAAAATGTGCTGGATAAGTTGGTGGTTCATTCCGCTGTGGCGACCCCAGATTAATAAAGGGCTGAAAAGAAAATGAATGAATGAATGAATGATATCAATGTTTTTGACTAATAAATCTAGTCAAATTAATATTGTTTTTACCAAAATAAAAGTATTTGATGATGTTGTTTGTAAAAAGGATAAAATTAAAGAGTGATATCATTATTTGTGACTGTTATAAAAAATCTAGTTAATTATTAATTATTAAATAATTATTTCTCACTAACTTCCAAACTAAATTATTATACTAATTAAGTATTTGATGATGCTGTATTTGATACATATAAAATTTTAATTAAAATTTTTTTTAAATGATTGATAAAAGCAATTTTGCTCAATTAAAGGTAAAATCATTAAATCATTAAATAAAAAATATACATATTGTGATATCTAAAATAGCATGGTTCCCATATTTATGCAATATAGTTATATCCACATATTTGGAATCTCAAAAATGTAACTATATATAACTTTTCAACTGTCAAATTGAGCAAGGTCACAAGGGGTTGTCAAGCTTCAAAAAAAGACACAGAAAAAAACTTCAAAAGCGAACAAAACATGAGCAATTTTGTCTGTTCTCGACTCAAACCTGCCATAGTGCTGAAATCTACAGTTGCACACAAATCCTGCTTTTATGTGACTTTAATGGCATGTCCAGCTTTGAAGCCACACATCTCCTGTTCACCTTCACTTTCATTACACTGACAGAACTGGCCAGGATATTCTTCAAAAATTCACCTTTTTGTGCGCTCCGAAAGAAGGAAAGTCATTTGGAACAACATGAAAGTGAACAAACTCTGTCAGGATTTGAATTTCTAGTCCTTTAAGCTAGAGGGAAAAAAGCAACATCCAAAAGACAAGTTGAGTCAGACCACCGTGCGTATTTGACAACGGTGCGCGGTTTATTATTTCAGGCCGATTCCCTCCTCCCTTCACTTCATTTGGGTTAATGTTCTCCTCTCATTTCCATATGAGTCATTTTGTGGTTTGGAAACAGGTCAGTTTCTGACTGCAGCTCCCACTAGAGATTGTAAATAGAGTTCGGGGAGAGACTGGCGGTCTATGGGTGGCACACGGTAGCCTTGGTGCTTCTGTGTTCACGCTTCAACTCTGGGGTGGTTTTTCTTTTTGTTTCTGGTTGGGGTGTCGAGGGTGGACATGATGAGAGATATTAAATAACATGGCGGCCAATTTCATATACTATCAGTTATATCATATCAGTTATATTAAATATCATTTGTCCTTTTGCATAGAGCTGGATTTATGGAGATCAAGGTTTCCAGCCACTTTTGGTAATCATTAATCATCGATCACCTAAAAAAACAGGGTCACAATTCATGCTATCAACAAACCATTAACTAAGACTATTAGATCAATAAACTACTTAATTAGCTGTTTTTAATAGTTAGTAAGGTAACTAAGTTGTTTAAGTTGATTAGGTATTTAAAATTCTATCATGTTTTATATGGTATTCATATCTTAATATATAAGGTAATAAACTAGAAGTTAATAGTGTGAATGACTAAAAATAATGTGTTACTGAAAACAGCTCTTATTCAAAAAGATTTATGCATTTAGATCCATATAATAATTTAAGAACTCCCTATTCCTGAAGGTAAATAGGATTATAAATAGGTAAATATAAATAAAATGATTCATTGTTAGTTAATTCACAGTGCAACTAATGTTGACAATTTGGTTTTCAATAATGCTTTGCTAAATGTTAATTTATGATTAATAAATGCTACAAGTATTGTTTGATATTGGTTCATGCAAGTCAACATATTAACTAACATTATCTAGCAAATTTTGTATATGTAAAGTGTCACTAATTTACTAATTTAACTTTTTTTATTTAAATATGCAAATAATCCATAATTTTATTAAATATGGGCAGATTTTTGGACATATTAGAATTATATATTAGGTTTTGAGTGTTTCATTGTATTTTTGTAACTCCTAAAATACTGTGATCATGGCAAAGATAAAATAAATCAGTTATTAGAAATGAGTTATTAAAACTATTATGTTTAGAAATGTGTTGAAAAAATATCTCTGTTAAACAGAAATTAGGGGAAAAAATAAACGGGGTTGGGGGTGATAATTCAGGAGTTATTTATATTCCCTATTTACCTTCAGCAATAGAGTTCTTAAATTAGGCTACATCTTTGGGTTATATTTGCAGCTAATCTTTTTCTTTATATCTGTAAAAACCTTATTGCAGATATAATTAAAACTATACTGTATGGTCTGCTGAAGTGGAGATTTATGGCTCAGTGCAGGAGAAAAAAACACGTAAGAAAACGGCTTTTAAAAATATGTAATGTATGCAGAAACAAATTAATAAAGTGTGTAAATAATGAATATTTTGAGTGTTTTGCTTACAGGAAAACACTTTATAATTTTTTTGTTTGTAGTAAAGTAAAGAAGTAGATAAATAATAGAAAAATAAATAAAAATATATTTTATTTATTTATTTAATTATTTATTTATTTTCTCATTATAGTCTCAGACTGATTGCTGTACGGTGATCTAGGAAGCTTATCTGGATCACTGTCATAAATACCGTTCAATCCTGGCAGCCACCGAACTCAGACGGCTCATTCATTTACTCTTAACTGGAGATCCAAGGTGGATGCCAGCTGTGTTTTTTTATTTTTATATTTTTTGGGTCCATCAGTAAAAACTCCCTCATACAAAATTGCAGGCTAACAGAAACCAGAGCATGATGATACTTTCTATGCCAGTGATCATTACTGTAAGTTTACCAGATCCTCTCCAGACTCTCCCTTCAATTGCATTTGTGTTTTGCACAGCAACACACAGCATGAGGATTTTTATATGTATGTAATGAAAATCATATGTTCTAATCTTAATTGTAGCTTAAGAAAAATGGGATATTGTGTGTGTTTTATTTTATATACATATTTTATATGCAATTACATTTTATTTTCGTCATAATAACATTTTTACAAATATTACATATATTTATTATAAGCATTTATTTATTTTGATTGTTTTTATTTTATTTGTTATTCTATTTTATGTATAATTTAAAAATGTTCAAATTCAAATTCATCATATTCAAATAAGATAAATTACATTCTGTTTAATTTTGTATTTTTAACATGATACCATGGTTTTAAATCAATGACTTTTAGAATAATGTATAAAATGTTATTTGTTTATAGTTAATTGTATTATACTTTATTTTATTTTACTTTTCAATATGTTTTTAACGTTTCTAACGTAGCTTTAACTTTATAGTTTAGTTTAGTTTAGTTTAGTCAGCTTTATTGTCAATTCAACAACATGTACAGGACATACAGAGAATGACTCTCAGACCCCAGATGCCTAACATATAATATTAATACAAAAAGTTTTTTTTAAAAAGAAATTAAAAATAAATACAATTACACGTATAATATAGTCTAAAAATATAAGTAAAAAACAAAACAAAAATTTTTTGTAAACAATACAAATTGTTTTGTTTTGTTTTGTTTTGTTTTGTTTTCCAGTTCTGCTGTATGGTTGTGGTGACCACTTCAAACAGGTGTCACTGACGCACATGGAGACATTCTGTCCCCGTTTAAACCTCGGAAATGGTAATTTTTCCCAGAACATTAGGGAATAACTGTGTGTCAGTGCGTGCAAGAAAGAGGGGAAAGTTGGAATCAGCTCACAATATTAGGCTTTGGCAACACTCACGTCTCTCTCCCTCTCTTGCTTTCTCTTTTCCTGCACTTCACTTTGGCCGACGTGGAATAAATTATGTTCAGTTTGGTATGGGTTACCCAGTTGTGATGAATCATAAGCTTGTGATTTCAAAATGTAAAAATATCACAAAGAGCTACATTGTTTCAACAGCCAACCCCCCAAATATTTATTTCTTCACCATTTTGTCTATTATGTCCTTCTCCGAGTAGTAAATCAATGCTAGTGAGCGTAAATCAATTTAGAAGTCACATGTTGTTAAACTAATGAAAATGTAATATTATGCTACTCAGATTTACGACAACTGCAAATCATGTAGCAATTATGCCTACCAATGTTAAATAATCATTTGTTCACTTTTCTGAACTCTTGACAATATTTCTAGGTAATTCGGAGGGTGAATTAGTGTTACCATGATCCACACCCATAGTCTCTTGACCGTTTCCTCACACGGCTCTTTGGATGGCAATGAGACGGCGTAGTCTAGTCGGGCTGGAAAAGCCATAAGGCTGTGTGTTTGATCCGGGCCTGTCTGGCATAAGTCTGTTTTTTTTATTTAATGTCCAATTGAATGAAGAATGACGTGAACAACCCGCTGTACCCACTGGGTTAAAGCACTCCCATTCCCAGACTTTTCCAGTGGTTTTGGGATATCTGAGGCTAGTGATGATCAAGGCGATGCTGCTTTCCTCTCTGAGAACCTTTGATATTAGTCACTGACCGGATGGATGCGTCTCTGGAGGGAAAACGTTTTAGTTTCCCAGATTTCATGGGTGTTTATTGACAGAAGTTTGTATTTGTTTGAAAATGGCTTTATTTGGAGGTTGAAATGCAATGCTTTGGGAATGGTTTTTATCAACATGATGTTGAATCACATGTTTAGATGCAGATTTAGATTTAGATATGTATGCTTTTGTTTGTGGAAAGTTTTAAATTAGTGCAAGGAGGCTAACCATGCAATGTTTATTTTAGCCTTTGTGTTTTTTTTTTTTTTAACTCTGGCTTTATCGTTAAAGGATTTTGAGAATCGTGTTTGCACTACTTTAGGAGCGTAAGACATTACACATATGCAGTAGTTGAAGGAAAAGTAATTAGGCCTCCTGTATAATTTAACTTCTGTTTCAAGTATTTTTCAAGTGCTATTTAACAGAGATAGGATTACATAACTAAAATAAAATAGTTTAAATAACTAATATCTAATAACTAATTCTTCAATGACAGTACATAATATTAGTTATTTTACAAAATGAAGTGCAATTTAAATGTTAAACTATGTTAACTAGGAAAGATTACTAATTATTAGCTAACTAATGACTAATTATTAGCCAGCCATGGTTTGTTCTGTAGTCAATCTAATATTAAATTAAATATTAAAATATCAACATTTTTTAAATAAAAATATTAAAATAAATTAAAAGCTTTTTTCATTCCAAAAAATGTAAGACTTGTTAAAGACTTTTATAATTAACAGTTTTGCATTCAAATTTACTTTTTAAATAAACAAACAGTAAAATGTGTGAAAAGATGTTCACTATTCACTTTATAATCCTCAATTTTTTAAACCACAAAAAAAAACATTTTATTATGTATTAGAAGATAAAACACTCCATCTTGATGTCTGCAGTAAACAAAGAGTAGCTAAAGTGTTTACAAAGTTTAAAGTTTGCATAAACTGTACATCAAAATCCACATAAACTTGCTCTCACCATACAGCTTTTTGACACCTAGGCCCTTAGTCAACTAAAACAGGCATCTGAATTCACAAAAAGCCTCAGAACATATTATCTATAATAAATAGTCTATTACTGAAATCATCAGGCTTTTTAAAGTTCTTAATTAAAGATTAAACCAAGGTCTCCTTTCATAGAGCACAGAAAATTGATCTTTAGCTTTAATGTATGCCTGGGCAAGCGCGTTTACTACACCCATACAAAAAAGCATTATCAGTGGGATCAGCACCCTGTATAAGGGCAGAAGTGGGTGTTTGCAGATGCATGTGACTGGTGACTCATATCGATGAATATCTTTAGCAAAAGAACAGAGATAATGACTGAGACTTTCTATTGCTTCCATTTTACAGTTTGTTTACATTTTTTTAGCATCAATAAGGTTAGTAAGATGAGACAAATAGAGGAAAACCAAATTATATACCATTCAGTTTTGAGATTTTTTGCTATTTAGCTTTTCTATATCTCTTTATCTTATCTTATTTTACAGTAGGGCTGCACAATATATTCAGCATTTATATCGCAATGCACACATCCGCAATTGTCACATCGTAGCATGTGCAATGTCTAGTCATGGTTGTGGCTGATCTAGTACAATAGCCATTGCAAAGTTTATAATATAGTGAAAGTTCATTGTTTCATGTTTTTAGACCCGTGATTATTATTAAGGATTTCGAGAGAGCTTAAAAGCACAAGGAATTCTAACGTTTGTCGCTTTAGATTACAGAGATTGCTTGGATTTAATTATTCATACGATGAAGACTGTACAGTGATATTTTGCATTTAATTATTCAAGTTCTGTGTCTGAATACTATACAACTTAATAGAAAATCAGAAAAGCACTGATTCCTTCATTTGCATCTTTTTGCTATTTTGAATTTAGCTTGTAGTTCGATTGTGCATTATGTAGAGTAATCCTAATCAACCTAAGTTTAAGAATTTTTTCCCCTTCAAAAAGCTATTTATGTCATCTGGGGAAGATTTTTTTTGCAAATTATTGAAATTTATCACAAAATATATTGCAGAAAAACAAAATGTTGCAATGTGAATTCTTTCCAATATCATGCAGCCCTACTTAACAATACATATTTTCTCCAAATGAGTTTTTATCCTGCTCAGAGCAAATATATATATATATAATATTTAAACAGAAAGTATATATATCAAATATATAAAATATATTAATATATAAAAATATATATTTATATAATTTTATTATTATATAAAAAGAAAAAAAAGCTAAAAGATTTTCTGAATGATTGAGTGATAAAAAACTGGGTTGGGGTTAGGGTTGAAGTTGACATGTACTTGCAAAGTTTCTTATATTCAGTTAAATGTCTGTTGAAGGAGCAGTATCAACAGATATAAAGCAGACAGTCTACTAGAACTCAAATGGACCATCAAAATAAAGTTTTAACAAACATTCCCAAAACCTCCTCCCTAAAATAGTTGACTTTAATTAATAACTTTTTGATTAAGTGGCTAATTTGTATGAATTTGTACAATCAAATTTGTACAATTTAGTACATTTTGCTTATTACTCAATGACTGTTGAGTTTAGGGACAGGGTTTGGTGCCATGTCTCCTTTTTAAAATCACAAATTTTTGTATGATTGAACTCAGTTTCAGTTTCCTTTATTTTTGTCATTCAAAACATAACAATAAAATTGTAATGCAAAACGAAATTACGTTGCAACAGATCCAACAAGAACATAGAAAACACTATACAAACACTATAAAACGTAATAAATAAGCTTTTATAATTTCATAAAAATAGATTTATATAAAATATAACCCAATTTAAAAATTTTCTGAAGAGAATAAACTAATACTTAATTACCTATTTCATCATTTGTTATAATAGTTGTAATATTAACAATTTATGGTAGTTTAATTATTTATTGATTTATTATTTTACATTAGCTAATAATAGTGTTTAAGGAATTATATTATTTAAAGGTCTTATAATGACAGGATAAAAACTATGACGAAACGCACTGATTTGTTCCTCAGGCTTCTGTAACGCCTGCCTGATGGCATGAGCGTGAGCAGGCTATGGCCAGGGTGGGTTTGATCTTTTAAAATGCTATTTGCTCTAGACAGACAATGTTGTTGATAGAGTTCCTTGATAGATGTCATTTTGACTCCAACAGACCTTTCAGCTGACTTTATGATCCTCTTAATGGTGTTCTTGTCAGACACTGCTATTCTCTTACCAAAGGGAGATGCCACTAGTGAGAACACTCTCAACAGCTCCTCTGTAAAAAGTTGTGAGGATTGATGGGCTGAGGTGTGCTCTTTTTAACCTTCTCAGAAAGTGCAATCGCTGGTGCGCTTTCTTTGCAAGACAAGTGGTATGGAGAGAACAAGTCAAGTATGAATCCAACTCAAATGAATTTGTATGATTTATCCACTAAACTAAAGAAACATAAAATAATTATGTTTTCTTGTATGATCAGGCTGGTCTGTACTGTGTATGTTTGTTATGTTTGTTTGGTATGTTTGTTCGGTATATTTAGATCTAAAAAACACACATATATGATACAAATTATATACACATTTTAATATCTATGTAAAAAAAAAAAAGGTTTCTATAATTTTGTATTTATGTTTGTGTATCACATTTACATAATACATATAATACACCCGCATATTTTATGTCAACACAAATTTTTATTTTGGATGTGATTAATTGTGATTAATCTTTGCCCAGCACTAATCTGTATTAAAAAAGAAGAAGAAGAAAAAAAACAACAACAACCAATGAAATACATTTTGAACATTGACTAATCCACAGCTCAGATATTAGTGCTATAAATATATGCAAATTATCTCTCATTTACATATTTAAATGTATACATAATTTGTAACATCAATTAAAATTGTAATCAGTCAAATGGGAAAGTGTGGTGAACTATCAGTTAATATTTTTGAACCTGTTCACCTGCTGTGTCTTTCCACAAGATGCTGTCTGTTCTTGTATAAGAGTGCAGGACTGTTGGTGCTTGAATGCAACTGCAGCCAATGAGTCTGAGCTACTTTTAGCTCCAACTAGTTTCATTGACATACAGAACTAACAGGATTTGCCGTTCTATTTTCAAACATTGCCTGAGAAAGCAGGGCTGAAGAGAAAGAGATGGTTTGGGTGTGGAATGGCAGTGGCAGCAGCATCAAACTACTGCAGAGAAACTGGTTGAGTTAGTGTTGCCGAGGGTGCAATCTTGATGACTTGTCAAGGGGTGTAACCTCAGTGACTCACATGTGAAGTATGTTCTCATTCAAGGTGAATGAGTCATCCCCGGGTAACACGAAAAACTCCTCCTTGAGCGAACGTGGCTCCCATGCTTTCTCATACTCCTTTCAGGGGAAAACTAATTATTTTATGATAGAGCTTTGGGCAGTAATATTACAGCATGGATTTAAAATGTATATATTTGTGGAATAAGTTTTCATCTGCGGGCATGTTTTACCTAAACAAATAGATAAAGAGAAAATGATGCACAGCTGGGAAGATGAAGTGATTATATGCTGAACAACATGTGCAGCTGCTTGTGTGATGAAACTATCAGAGTAGTAAATAATAAGCAAGGTATTCAGGTATAGATAACAGCAGTTCCTGCTAAAAATGTGGTTCACATTTCATGGATTGATGCAGCTGCGGTGGTGTATTTACTTTTTAATTAATTTGCACTCTGAAATTGCACAAATAACTGAAACAAATCGGAACATATTAAAAGAGAATTGTTGATATTGTGGGTGTCAAAAGCCCCTAATGCTGGCCTGGGGGAAAATAGGGTTTGACAATTAGAGTACAATTAAAAATGACTTTATATCTACAGCGAATGAAGTGCAAAGACAACCAAAAGCATATATACCAAAACTGTAAAGAAGACATGCAATTTTTTTAATTAATTACAATTTTAATGATTTTTTAATTAATTAAAATAAAAAATAAATTAAAACATAAAGATATGCATTTCTTTTTTATCTTTATGCTTTTTTAAAGAATGTATAAACAGCTGTGTTTTTATGTGGGTGTACCTTTAAAAATATTTTTCAAAGTTTATTAAATACTTTTTTTAAAATAAACATGCGAACAAACGTCATAAATGATTCATACAGCTGAAGTCAGAATTATTAGCCTGATTTTTTTTCTTTTTTAAGTATTTACCAAATGAAATTTTCACAAAATGTTGATAATATTTTTTTTCTTCTGGAGAAAGTCTTATTTGTTTTATTTTGGCGAGAATAAAAGCAGTTATTCATTAAAAAAAATAAATAAATTAAGGTCAAAATGATTAGCCCCTTTAAGCTATATTTTTTTCGATAGTCTACAAACCAAACCATCATTGTACAATAACTTGCCTAATTATCCTAACCTGCCTAGTTAACTTAATTAACCTAGTTAAGCCTTTAAAAGTCACTTTAAGTTGTACAGAAGTGTCCTGAACAATATCTAGTAAAATATCATGTACTGTTATCATGGCAAAAATAAAATAAATCAGTTAGAAATTAGGTATTAAAGCTATTAAGTTCAGAAATGTGTTGAAAAAAATCTTCTCTAAATCTTCAGTAAATAGTAAAAAAAAAAAAATTCTGACTTCAACTGTATGCTTTGTCATTTTTTGTACAATGTCTGACTGAGGGTGGCGCAGTAGGTATTGCTGTCGCCTCACAGCAAGAAGGTCGCTGGTTCGAGCCTCGGCTGGGTCAGTTGGCTTTTCTGTCAGGAGTTTGCATGTTCTCCCTACGTTTCCGTGGGTTTCATCCGGGTGCTCGGGTTTCCCCCACAGACCAAAGATAAGCGGTTCAGGTAAATTGGGTAGGTTAAATTGTCCATAGTGAATGTTTGTGTGTGTATGTTTCCCAGAGATGGGTTGCGGCTGGAAAGGCATCCGCTGCGTAAAAAACATGCTGAATAAGTTGGCGGTTATTTCGCTGTGGCGACCCCAGAATAGTAATGTGTGTGTGGATGTTTCCCAGAAATGGGTTGCGGCTGGAAGGGCATCCGCTGCATAAAACTTGCTGGATAAGTTGGCGGTTCATTCCGCTGTGGCGACCCCGGATTAATAAAGGGATTAAGCCGACAAGAAAATGAATGAATATTATATTATATTATATTATATTATATTATATTATATTATATTATATTATATTATATTATATTATATTATATTATATTATATTATATTATATTATATTATATTGTATTATATTATAACAACTAAAGTTTGTAAAGATTACTCAACTGTTGACTGTGAATAGCATATTTCTTCAGTTCATCAGTCTCAATGAAAGCCTCTCCCTGTGTGATGCTCGAAGCCCAATACAGCATGGTGGAAAACTTAATAATGCATCAACTGGGCAAAAATCATTGTGATTCACATAATCTGGAGGGCACAATTCACGCAGCTCATAATGAGACTCCAGAGGGAAGTACAATAATGCAGTCCACTGACTCACGCAGGAAGGAACAAACAATGATTCGTGAAGCTTGACTCCACAGCACAAATTCAAGCACAAAATACATTTAAAAAAACAAACAAACAAAAAAAAAAAACAATATCTGTATTATCCTAGAATAACAATAAAAGAATGGTTTCAGCATGCTGGGCCCAGGAGGCTGCAGAGCAACATATGAATGCCCTCCAAAAATCAAGTGTTTTAGCTTTTTGTTTTAATTACCTGATTAAAATAAGCCGAAACAACACAGCTCTTGATATTTTTTGATAATTTATTTTTTAATCTACTTAAATTTGAAGAGAAATGAAATAGATCAATAAATAAAAAAATTATAAATTAGAAATCAGTAACCCAACCCAGACTCCAAAAATATTTCTTGTGTTTGTTTTGAGTGAAAATTTGAATCAATAATCATACAAATACATTTCTGCACTGTCTGAGTAAAATTTTTTTAAAAATACTTCAGATTTTTTTAAATTAAATTAAATTAAATTAAATCAAATCAGTGATTAGCACTGTTGCCTCAGCTGAAGATGGCCAATGGTTTAAGTCCCGGCTGGGTCAGTTGGCATTTCTGTGTATAGTTTGTATCAGGTGAATTGAATAAACTAAATTGGTCGTAGTGTATGTGTATGAATGAGTATGTATGGATGTTTCCCAGTGCAGCAAGTAACACCTTGTGTTAAGTTCTAATTTAAAGGCATTCAGATACTGTATAAATATTTATATATTTTTTTTGTCGGCTTATATGTTTATTGATTAAAAAATAACTCAAAAATAACACAGAAATGTTGTAAATTTTCTGAGCTAAAGTTTTTGTTTATTTGTTTGTCTGTAGCATGTTCAGTTCACTTAAATGAGTAAGAAACAAACAAATGAACGAATGAAAAAAAAAACATTGTTGAAAGTTGTTGAAAATTTATTGAATTATGTTCAACCCCTTAAATCAGTTTAACCTTATTATTTTGTGTTGGCAAGATGTGTATAGTTTAATAAAAAATAAGTTGAAGACTGGATAGAATTTAATCTCCACTTAATTCAGAGACTTGAATGAAGATTTTATGGTTACCACTACACTGTTAAAAATGCAGGGTTGCACACAATTCATTCATGTTATTCCAACACAAATCAATTAGGTTAAGTTATAAAATGATAAAATTTATGTAGATTGAACATAAAACAATTTAATTGTCCAATATTTTTTAAAGAATTGTGTTGTTTCAGCTCATTCGAAATAAGTTCTCTGAACAAGCAGCAACAGTTATTTTTGAGAGTATGCAAAAAAAAAAATGAAAAGAAAAAAAGGCAGAAAAGAAAAGCAGTGCCCCTTGTTAAATATACA
This sequence comes from Danio rerio, assembly GCF_052040795.2. Classification (NCBI taxonomy): domain Eukaryota; kingdom Metazoa; phylum Chordata; class Actinopteri; order Cypriniformes; family Danionidae; genus Danio; species Danio rerio. Next base: position 37,213,815 of record NC_141022.1, on the reverse strand, counting down.
AGATAATTCAAATGGAAATGATTTGCATTGTTTTCCAAATTAATTTTGCTCGTGGCTGCTAGTTACCTAAATAAACTCACTCAGATATGAGGAAATGTGTGGCATATTTTGAACACCAAATAAAATCGATCTACATGAATTTGATCTCAACAAACTGGATGAGACGAAAACGTGTGCTTGTTATTGATGTTAATGTAGGAGTGTCGTTTTTAGCGATATGAGACTTGCCTTTCTTAAGTCTGTCTGACAAACGTTATTAATCATTCTCCCGCATCTAAACCCTATTGTCCCTAGCATGTGAAACAGTTGGAGGCTGTTAAATGTCAGCCGCTGTGGCACCTTTAAATAGTCTGCTTGAGTCTTACTAGAATAATTAGGAGGATCTGCACTGGTTTTATGTGCACGTCAGGCATCTGTCTCACTTCTGCAGTTTTAGGCGCCTGGCTTCCTCCCCCTCGCTAATGGAGACTGGAGATCTACAAAAACATTTCATGAAGGAGAGCTAATATTATTTTATTTCCGTACGCATACTGTAGGAGTGAAAAAATCCACCTCAGAGCCATAGGAAATGAATAAAAGTCTGCAAACAGAGTCGATAAAAAAGACTTTTTCAGTGTTGTGAAGATTAGAAATGTAGAGTTTTGAACTGCTGGTGTCAGGTTTAATTTACTAAAGTTATTTTATATTCATAAACTTATCAAATTAAAGTAAAGTATTGGATGTATTAAATTATGAATTAACTTGAAATATAAATGGTTGCTTTATTCCATCATCATTCAGTGGATGTAAAAATGAAGGATCTTGTTATGACCTGTACTTATTAAAATATATATGAAGGTTTCAGTGAAATTTGATTCCCGAAGTATCAAAGTGGGGGGACTATGGACAATGACAATGGGTCACTTGACGATTTAAAAAAAGTCAAATAAATTTTATTAAACTACTAGAGTTACATTATTTTAACCATAATCCACAGAAGATAAAAATAGTAGTTTGTGATTGTAAAAAACAACGCAAATGAAAAGTCATCAGTCTTTGAATTATTTCTTTTGTAGGATCGATGTGTTTACGTTAGATTAACAACACAGCAGTAGCCTCAGCTAAAGCAGATTGATTTTATAGCACCCGGTTAAACTTTCTGACACCTTTATAGCAATCAAATATATTAAAAATAAATACAGTCAACAACTGAACATTGAGAATGATCTCTTAGTGGCGGTCTCCAAAAATTAACCAAGATTAGACTTGTGCTGACAACATTGTGTCTTCTAGTCTCTTTAGTTGAGCTTAATATTAAAGTAATAAATGAGTATAAAATGAAATGGTTGTTAGACTGTTGCACTTTTTTTGTGTTGCCAATATGCTTGTGTTTATAGGACTTATGTTGTATGAGCAACATTTGCATATTTATAACCACTTAAGAGGTATTTTGGAGTCGCAATGTTATTTTAGGGGTCGAGCTGAAAAGTATCCCTGATTTAAAGGATAGTTTCTAATTATAAAAAATACATATTTTAATGAATTATCAAACATATTTTTACCAAACAATTTTACTACTGACATTTTAGTGGGTAATTTCTGTGAACTATAGTGTATTTTGAAGCTTTGATGCTTGTATTATTTGATGTATAAAGTTAAAATGGTGATTATTTATGGTTATGAATTGCATTATGAGATGTTGATCTCTGCTCTGCCGATGTTTGTTGTTAAAAAAGTCTGTAAAATAAGAGAAAATGTACTGGCAGATTTTTACAAGGTTTTTTTACAATAATATACAACACCAACCTTGATAATATATCACTTTAAACTATTAAAAATGTTAATAGAAGTCACTTTTTCAAACGTTTTAAGGTTAAACATTGGTGGAAGAAAGATTAAGATCCCATTATGCAATTCGAAAGCATAAATAAATGGGGCAAAATAAAAAAAGACTCACAAAATACAGAAAACTGCTAATTTACAGATTTTTTTACAGTTTGTGCAGCATTGGCATTGTTAAGGGTGCTTAATGTTATGCAAATTAGTTTTACAAAAAACATTCATTTTTAGCTATAGGCTGTTTATCTTAAAATATATGATAATCCATGTGTAGATAAGATCGAACTGTAGCAAAATCTATTATTTAAATGAGCCTTGAAATGTCAACAGCAATTTTCCAAGTACTTTAATCATGGAAACAGGTAATGACATTACCGTTTTTGTCTTAGAGTTTAGTAAATTTATTGCGTCTCTAACTTTAATGATTCATAATAGTACAAAAGTAGCGTTTTCCCATCTAGTTTCTGCAAGAGAAGCTGTTTTGAAAATGTATTTAGCTTGTTTTTGTCATGTAAATTAAATTCATTTGATTTCTTGGAAGGGGATGTAGAAAAAGGGACCCTCAGAGCATCTGTTTATAATTGAAAAAATAAAGATGTCCAATCTTTAGTGCTCTTTCCTTTTCCTATTTTTCAGGTAAAATCAGCCCATAACTAAAACCTAATTTAGGAAAAGGCTGTTTTGTTAGACGAGCTTTCAAATATAATTATGCGATATAAGATACAAACACAAAACAGCTGAATGCATTTTACCTTCCTGGTTTCATTCAAATAAAAATAGCAGATGAAAATTATTAAACTGAAAGACAAACTATCAACTATTTTGTGGTTGCCTGTGCTTTCAGCATGGTTATTATTGTTAAACCAATTGGGGAGCTAATAATTCTGATTTCAACTGTTAAAACTTCATTTAATATACAGTATATATTTATAATTGATTACTAAACATGGTAATCAATTATCACTGGAAAAAAAAAACTTTCATTCATCCATTTAATAAAATTTAGGGTAATGGGATCACCTCTAAATTTTATCTCTTGACCCAATTAAAAATAAATAATTAGAATTTTGATCTCCAAGACAACAATTTTATATAATTAATATAATTTATACAATTTTATATAACCTGGTACAAAGCATATTTGTCCTGTTAAAGAAAGTCAATTAATTTAAATTCTCTTTTTTTCTAAACAAAAGATATAGCTTTAATCAAAACCTTAAAATTTTACATCGGTCAAAACTAATATTTTAGTTGAGTTTTTAATCAAAAGCATTTATATTTAACTATGTTTTGAACTTAAAATATATTAATTGAAAAATACAGCAAATAATATTAACCTAAATTACTTCTTGAAAACTTTTTTTCAGTGATTCATTTATTTATTGTCTTTTATGTACTTTACTTTTGACTTTATTCTAAACATTCAAATACAAAACTAGAATAAAAATCAATAGCAAAATATGCAGACATTTATGAAAATCAACATAACAGGACAAAATCCTTCTTTAAAGGTTCAGGACACCCCGGAGAACTTTTTTTTTTGTATTAACAGATGTGTGTGTGTTGAGCATCAGTTAAGACAATGTTAGCACCTGTCAGCTTTAATTGTGGGGAAAACTGGATCATTTTGAGCTTTTGTCAGCTAATTTCAGCTTCCGGGTTTAAAATGATTTTTGGGGCGGGATCAAAATCGGCGACGTAGCGCAGAACTGCAAGTGCAATGATGACGCGTTGGTTTCTCATTATTATTCATAGCGGAGTTTTCTTATCCTATGAGAAGAGCCGTCTGCTTAATTATTCATGAGACCTGCCAGACCTGCCAGTGTCAAGCCCGAGCTGAGAGACACGGAAACCACGGCACAGTATTTAGCCGTTCATGAAGGCTCATATGCGTTTGTTTCCATCATCCACGGGGTTTGTTGCATGTTTTCCCCCGCGATCTTGTCAGGGCCGATCATACAGCAAAGCTGTGTGCGTGCTGCTAGCATTTTTGTCGG